>NC_091239.1:16243568-16263568 GCF_040958095.1 Procambarus clarkii | reverse complement strand
AAGAGTTAAGTCACTGATCTTCTCCTACATTTCCAGCTTTTCCTTCTCGCATTCTTTCCTTCCTCTCCCCATCTTGCCAAATTGTTCGGTCATAGACGACAGAAAAAGATAGGTTACTGACCCCCAGCTTTCAGAAAGTCATCCCAATTGAACCAGAACTGACAGAGATCTTTGAGAAAACAGATGTCACTAAGGAACATATTGGAGATGCTAAACATGGAAAAGCTCATTCCAACATAAATTTGTTTTATCTCCAAAACACAAAGATCTTGATCAGATCTTGTCTTAACTAATCTCTTGAGAGTGGAAGACATTTGGGAGGGAGGAGGTGCCTCATATGGTCTTTTCAGAGACCCATTCTCATCCTAATTAATATATCCCTGGAAACACAAACCTAAACTGTCTGTTTTCCGCTTGTTACAACTTGTAATAAAGTTGTTACATCTTGGCTTAACGTGTTTATGACGTATTAGAACGTTGTTACAACTTGTTATATTGGTTGTTATAATTGGTTAGGAAGTGTTACAACTTGTTCGAACGTTGTAACAACGTCGTAGTTTCGGTGTGTTTGGCGGGTAGGTCAGTGCTCTGGTACAGGAAATGGAATTATTCGTAGATGCTATCAAGCTAATGATGACAAGACCAGACGGAGCGTGCCGGAGTCACCAAGACCTGAATTTGTGCCAACGAGTGGCTATTAGACTTCAGTCATTATAAATGTAAAGTTATGAGAATATATGAAAAACCTCTGGGGCACCACAGGCTTAATAAAATAAAACAAAACTCCCTGAGAGAAGCTTAAATTTTTGGAGTTTTCATATCATCAAACAAGTAGCCACTTGGCAGAGAGGCTGTCTACCAGTAGACGCTGACACAGCCTACCCAGTAGACGCTGACACAGCCTGCATGGTAGACGCTGACACAGCCTGCATGGTAGACGCTGACACAGCCTGCATGGTAGACGCTGACACAGCCTACATGGTAGACGCTGACACAGCCTGCATGGTAGACGCTGACACAGCCTGCATGGTAGACGCTGACACAGCCTACATGGTAGACGCTGACACAGCCTGCATGGTAGACGCTGACACAGCCTGCATGGTAGACGCTGACACAGCCTGCATGGTAGACGCTGACACAGCCTACATGGTAGACGCTGACACAGCCTACCCAGTAGACGCTGACACAGCCTGCATGGTAGACGCTGACACAGCCTACCCAGTAGACGCTGACACAGCCTACATGGTAGACGCTGACACAGCCTGCATGGTAGACGTTGACACAGCCTACATGGTAGACGCTGACACAGCCTTCATGGTAGACGCTGACACAGCCTGCATGGTAGACGCTGACACAGCCTGCATGGTAGACGCTGACACAGCCTACATGGTAGACGCTGACACAGCCTGCATAGTAGACGCTGACACAGCCTACCCAGTAGACGCTGACACAGCCTACATGGTAGACGCTGACACAGCCTACCCAGTAGACGCTGACAGCCTACCCAGTAGACGCTGACACAGCCTACCCAGTAGACGCTGACAAAGCCTACCCAGTAGTCTACCTGTAGACTCCCGTCTACAAGTAGAGAGCCTCAGAGTATGCAGTTCCCGCATGGCATTTCAACCTGGAAACAATCAATTACAATTAAGACAATTGGGGAGATATACAACAGTGTTGCAGAGGTGAGAAGACTGAACTATAGATCACGAGCCTGGCTGTAGGAGGTAAACCTCGCCACGCTGGGGGGGAAGAGACATGATAAGGGCGTAGAAGGTATTAGGAAGCAAGTAGGTAGAGATGGGACGCTGGAGAGAGCAAAGAAGGAAAGATGAGGATGTTGAGCCACATACCAAGCCCAAGTTATCAGGTGTGAAGGTGGAGGTGTGAGGGTGGAGGTGTGAGGGTGGAGGTGTAAGGGTGGAGGTGTGAGGGTGGAAGTGTGAGGGTGTAAGGGTGGAGGTGTGAGGGTGGAGGTGTAAGGGTGTAAGGGTGGAGGTGTGAGGGTGGAGGTGTGAGGGTGTAAGGGTGGAGGTGTAAGGGTGGAGGTGTAAGGGTGTAAGGGTGGAGGTGTGAGGGTGGAGGTGTAAGGGTGTAAGGGTGGAGGTGTGAGGGTGGAGGTGTAAGGGTGTAAGGGTGGAGGTGTGAGGGTGGAGGTGTAAGGGTGTAAGGGTGGAGGTGTGAGGGTGGAGGTGTAAGGGTGTAAGGGTGGAGGTGTAAGGGTGGAGGTGTAAGGGTGTAAGGGTGGAGGTGTGAGGGTGGAGGTGTAAGGGTGTAAGGGTGGAGGTGTGAGGGTGGAGGTGTAAGGGTGTAAGGGTGGAGGTGTAAGGGTGGAGGTGTAAGGGTGTAAGGGTGGAGGTGTGAGGGTGGAGGTGTAAGGGTGTAAGGGTGGAGGTGTGAGGGTGGAGGTGTAAGGGTGGAGGTGTGAGGGTGGAGGTGTAAGGGTGTAAGGGTGGAGGTGTGAGGGTGGAGGTGTAAGGGTGTAAGGGTGGAGGTGTGAGGGTGGAGGTGTAAGGGTGTAAGGGTGGAGGTGTGAGGGTGGAGGTGTAAGGGTGTAAGGGTGGAGGTGTAATGAGTACACAGCTACACTTAGTGTCTGGCTTTCTCTCCTCGTCTCCTTCAGTGTGATGCTCGCTGATAAACACACACACACACTTTCTCTTTCTCTCTCTTTCTCTCTCTTTCTCTCTCTCTTTCTCTCTCTTTCTCTCTCTTTCTCTGTCTCTTTCTCTCTCTCTCTCTGTGTACTCACCTAGTTGTGCTTGCGGGGGTTGAGCTCTGGCTCTTTGGTCCCGCCTCTCAACTGTCAATCAACAGGTGTACAGGTTCCTGAGCCTATTGGGCTCTATCATATCTACACTTGAAACTGTGTATGGAGTCAGCCTCCACATCACTGCCTAATGCATTCCATTTGTCAACCACTCTGACACTAAAAAAGTTCTTTCTAATATCTCTGTGGCTTATTTGGGCACTCCACCTGTGTCCCCTAGTGCGTGTGCCCCTTGTGTTAAATAGCCTGTCTTTATCTACCCTATCAATTCCCTTGAGAATCTTGAATGTGGTGATCATGTCCCCCCTAACACTTCTGTCTTCCAGCGAAGTGAGGTTCAATTCCCGTAGTCTCTCCTCGTAGCTCATACCTCTCAGCTCGGGTACTAGTCTGGTGGCAAACTTTTGAACCTTTTCCAGTTTAGTCTTATCCTTGACTAGATATGGACTCCATGCTGGGGCTGCATACTCCAGGATTGGTCTGACATATGTGGTATACAAAGTTCTGAATGATTCTTTACACAAGTTTCTGAATGCCGTTCGTATGTTGGCCAACCTAGCATATGCCGCTGATGTTATCTTCATGATATGTGATGCAGGAGACAGGTCTGGCGTGATATCAACCCCCAAGTCTTTTTCTTTCTCTGACTCCTGAAGAATTTCCTCTCCCAGATGATACCTTGTATCTGGCCTCCTGCTCCCTACACCTATCTTCATTACATTACATTTGGTCGGGTTAAACTCTAACAACCATTTGTTCGACCATTCCTGCAGTTTGTCTAGGTCTTCTTGAAGCCTCAAACAGTCCTCTTCTGTCTTAATCCTTCTCATAATTTTGGCATCGTCCGCAAACATTGAGAGAAATGAATCTATACCATATAAATGAATCTATAAATGTGTGTGTGTGTGTGTGTGTGTGTGTGTGTGTGTGTGTGTGTGTGTGTGTGTGTGTGTGTGTGTGTGTGTGTGTGTGTGTGCCGGGTTGAGTGCCAGACCAAGTGCTGGGAACGTCCACATTTATCACTGGCAATTGTGAGGCTTGTGTCATTAGTGGTTGGTGCTGCTGGCACTGTTACTTGGTGGTGCTGCTGGCACTGTTACTTGGTGCTGCTGCTGGCACTGTTACTTGGTGCTCCTGCTGGCACTGTTACTTGGTGGTGCTGCTGGCACTGTTACTTGGTGCTGCTGCTGGCACTGTTGGTGGTGCTGCTGGCACTGTTACTTGGTGCTCCTGCTGGCACTGTTACTTGGTGCTGCTGCTGGCACTGTTACTTGGTGGTGCTGCTGGCACTGTTACTTGGTGGTGCTGCTGGCACTGTTGGTGCTCCTGCTGGCACTGTTACTTGGTGGTGCTGCTGGCACTGTTACTTGGTGCTCCTGCTGGCACTGTTACTTGGTGCTGCTGCTGGCACTGTTACTTGGTGCTGCTGCTGGCACTGTTACTTGGTGCTCCTGCTGGCTCTGTTGGTGCTGCTGCTGCTGGCACTGTTACTTGGTGGTGCTGCTGGCACTGTTACTTGGTGGTGCTGCTGGCACTGTTACTTGGTGCTCCTGCTGGCTCTGTTACTTGATGCTGCTGCTGGCTCTGTTACTTGGTGCTGCTGCTGGCACTGTTACTTGGTGCTCCTGCTGGCACTGTTACTTGGTGCTGCTGCTGGCACTGTTACTTGGTGGTGCTGCTGGCTCTGTTACTTGGTGCTGCTGCTGGCTCTGTTACTTGGTGCTGCTGCTGGCACTGTTACTTGGTGGTGCTGCTGGCACTGTTACTTGGTGCTGCTGCTGGCTCTGTTACTTGGTGCTGCTGCTGGCTCTGTTACTTGGTGCTGCTGCTGGCTCTGTTACTTGGTGCTGCTGCTGGCTCTGTTACTTGGTGCTGCTGCTGGCACTGTTACTTGGTGGTGCTGCTGGCACTGTTACTTGGTGCTCCTGCTGGCACTGTTACTTGGTGCTGCTGCTGGCACTGTTACTTGGTGGCGCTGCTGGCACTGTTACTTGATGCTGCTGCTGGCACTGTTACTTGGTGCTGCTGCTGGCACTGTTACTTGGTGCTGCTGCTGGCTCTGTCAGGTGTGTGGAGGCACATCTCCGCTACACACCTGCCAGCGCTGTGGCCAGGTACCCAGCCCTCTCAGGTGTGTGGGGGAGGCACGTCTCCCCTACACACCTGCCAGCCCTGTGGTCTGGTCCCCAGCCCTCTCAGGTGTGCGTGGAGGCACACCTCCCCTACACACCTGCCAGCCCTGTGGCCAGGTCCCCAGCCCTCTCAGGTGTGTGTGGAGGCACACCTCCCCTACACACCTGCCAGCCCTGTGGCCAGGTCCCCAGCCCTCTCAGGTGTGTGTGGAGGCACACCTCCCCTACACACCTGCCAGCCCTGTGGCCAGGTCCCCAGCCCTCTCAGGTGTGTGTGGAGGCACATCTCCCCTACACACCTGCCAGCCCTGTGGTCAGGTCCCCAGCCCTCTCAGGTGTGTGTGGAGGCACATCTCCCCTACACACCTGCCAGCCCTGTATATTGTCATGGCGTATCAGTGTTGCCAACCCTCCGCAACATTACAAGTCCACCACCAACACTTCCGTATAACATGTGCAACATAGTGGTCATTTATGCCATGTTGCATAAAGCACCACATGCAGGGGAGGAGTCACAATAACGTGGCTGAAGTATGTTGACCAGACCACACACTAGAAGGTGAAGGGACGACGTTTCGGTCCGTCCTGGACCGAAGTCGATTGTGAGAATGGTCCAGGACGAACCGAAACGTCGTCCCTTCACTTTCTAGTGTGTGGTCTGGTCAACAAGTCATCACATATGAGCCGATGAAGGAGGCAGAGATGACGTATTCATGATGAGAAATGCCATCAGAAAGCTCAGGATGGACCTAAGTGTTCAATGGACTCGATGCAATACTAGGAGGAACAGTGTTGGAGTCGAGCACTAATGTATTTAGTACACACCTGCATTACACACCTGCGATCAATGTTTCACCTACATAGTGACAGGTTCAGCAGCTGCCTCATACAGCTGCTGCACCTCTGTAATATAGTTCTGGGTGTACTAAAAGAAAACGCAGACATAATACACAATACTCCCAAACCTTCGACATATGTAACCTATATGTAATTACACATATGCACGAAGGCAAGAACTGAGGGAAAAGGAAGATGGAGATTTAACTGTCTTTAATAAACCAAACCCAACTTGTGAGGAAAATGATCGGATGGATTATGATGACTTTCAAATCCAAGCCCATCAACCAGGTATACCTGGTTGATGGGGTTCTGGGAGTTGTTCTACTGCCCAAGCCCGGCCCGAGGCCAGGCTTGACTTGTGAGAGTTTGGTCCACCAGGCTGTTGCTTGGAGCGGCCCGCAGGCCCACATATACCTGGTTGATGGGGTT
The DNA here is from genome assembly GCF_040958095.1 of Procambarus clarkii. Classification (NCBI taxonomy): domain Eukaryota; kingdom Metazoa; phylum Arthropoda; class Malacostraca; order Decapoda; family Cambaridae; genus Procambarus; species Procambarus clarkii. Next base: position 16,257,397 of record NC_091239.1, on the reverse strand, counting down.
CTGGGAGTTGTTCTACTCCCCAAGCCCGGCCCGAGGCCAGGCTTGACTTGTGAGAGTTTGGTCCACCAGGCTGTTGCTTGGAGCGGCTCGCAGGCCCACATATACCTGGTTGATGGGGTTCTGGGAGTTGTTCTACTCCCCAAGACCGGCCCGAGGCCAGGCTTGACTTGTGAGAGTTTGGTCCACCAGGCTGTTGCTTGGAGCGGCCCGCAGGCCCACATATACCTGGTTGATGGGGTTCTGGGAGTTGTTCTACTGCCCAAGCCCGGCCCGAGGCCAGGCTTGACTTGTGAGAGTTTGGTCCACCAGGCTGTTGCTTGGAGCAGCCCGCAGGCCCACATATACCTGGTTGATGGGGTTCTGGGAGTTGTTCTACTGCCCAAGCCCGGCCCGAGGCCAGGCTTGACTTGTGAGAGTTTGGTCCACCAGGCTGTTGCTTGGAGCGGCCCGCAGGCCCACATATACCTGGTTGATGGGGTTCTGGGAGTTGTTCTACTGCCCAAGCCCGGCCCGAGGCCAGGCTTGACTTGTGAGAGTTTGGTCCACCAGGCTGTTGCTTGGAGCGGCCCGCAGGCCCACATATACCTGGTTGATGGGGTTCTGGGAGTTGTTCTACTCCCCAAGCCCGGCCCGAGGCCAGGCTTGACTTGTGAGAGTTTGGTCCACCAGGCTGTTGCTTGGAGCAGCCCGCAGGCCCACATACCCACCACAGCCCGGTTGGTCCGGCACTCCTTGGAGCAAACTACCCGTCTCTTAACCCCAACAACGTGTGAATTACACCAGTTACGAAGTGAACAATGTGCACACACAAATGTACTGAGCAAATGTCTTCAGCTAAATTCTTGGAAACACTTCAAATGCCTCTCATTACAAGCATTGTTTATCCTGCAGCATTCCTTGACACTGTTACTGTGGTGTGCTTCCGTGGATCAATGTCCCTGCCACACCCGGTCTTTAACCAGGCCTCTTGGCTGGCACTAATCAATCTGACTGTTAGACACTGTTGCTGCACAGTCAGACACACTGTGGTGGGTGTGTTCACTCACAGGATGAGTGCCATTGTCTCTGGTGGGTGTGTGTTCACTCACAGGATGAGTGCCATTGTCTGTGGTGGGTGTGTTCACTCACAGGATGAGTGCCACTGTCTGTGGTGGGTGGGTGTTCACTCACAGGATGAGTGTCATTGTCTGTGGTGGCTGTGTTCACTCACAGGATGAGTGCCAGTGTCTGTGGTGGGTGTGTTCACTCACAGTATGAGTGGCACTGTCTGTGGTGGGTGTGTGTTCACTCACAGGGTGAGTGCCACTGTCTGTGGTGGGTGACCGCAGGGAAGATGTCTTGGACATCTTCAAGAGAAAACTAGACTGTTTCCTTCAAGGAGTGCCGGACCAACGGGGCTGTGGTGGGTATGTGGGCCTGCGGGCCGCTCCAAGCAACAGCCTGGTGGAGCAAACTCTCACAAGTCAAGCCTGGCCTCGGGCCGGGCTTGGGGAGTAGAACAACTCCCAGAACCCCATCAACCAGGTATATGTGGGCCTGCGGGCCGCTCCAAGCAACAGCCTGGTGGACCAAACTCTCACAAGTCAAGCCTGGCCTCGGGCCGGGCTTGGGCAGTAGAACAACTCTCAGAACCCCATCAACCAGGTATATGTGGGCCTGCGGGCCGCTCCAAGCAACAGCCTGGTGGACCAAACTCTCACAAGTCAAGCCTGGCCTCGGGCCGGGCTTGGGGAGTAGAACAACTCCCAGAACCCCATCAACCAGGTATATATGGGCCTGCGGGCCGCTCCAAGCAACAGCCTGGTGGACCAAACTCTCACAAATCAAGCCTGCCCTCGGGCCGGGCTTGGGGAGTAGAACAACTCCCAGAACCCCATCAACCAGGTATATGTGGGCCTGCGGGCCGCTCCAAGCAACAGCCTGGTGGACCAAACTCTCACAAGTCAAGCCTGGCCTCGGGCCGGGCTTGGGGAGTAGAACAACTCCCAGAACCCCATCAACCAGGTATATGTGGACCTGCGGGCCGCTCCAAGCAACAGCCTGGTGGACCAAACTCTCACAAGTCAAGCCTGCCCTCGGGCCGGGCTTGGGGAGTAGAACAACTCCCAGAACCCCATCAACCAGGTATACGTGGGCCTGCGGGCCGCTCCAAGCAACAGCCTGGTGGACCAAACTCTCAAGTAAAGCCTGGCCTCGGGCCGGGCTTGGGGAGTAGAACAACTCCCAGAACCCCATCAACCAGGTATATATGGGCCTGCGGGCCGCTCCAAGCAACAGCCTGGTGGACCAAACTCTCACAAGTCAAGCCTGGCCTCGGGCCGGGCTTGGGCAGTAGAACAACTCCCAGAACCCCATCAACCAGGTATATGTGGGCCTGCGGGCCGCTCCAAGCAACAGCCTGGTGGACCAAACTCTCACAAGTCAAGCCTGGCCTCGGGCCGGGCTTGGGGAGTAGAACAACTCCCAGAACCCCATCAACCAGGTATATGTGGGCCTGCGGGCCGCTCCAAGCAACAGCCTGGTGGACCAAACTCTCACAAGTCAAGCCTGGCCTCGGGCCGGGCTTGGGCAGTAGAACAACTCCCAGAACCCCATCAACCAGGTACAATTCAGGTACCGTTCTGTTCTCGTTCATCAGAGTAATGGGTTATGGTTATCGTACATCTTCTGCGTTGTGGCGTATTTTACCTGTCTCGCCTTGTGATGGTTCAGGGATCAACGACCCCGCGGCCCGGTCTCTGACCCTGCATCCTAGTTGTTGGTCTGGTCAACCAGGCTGTTGAAGGCGGCTGCTCGCAGCCTGACGTATGAATCAGCCTGGTTGGTCAGGTATCCTTTGGAGGTGTTTATCAAGTTCTCTCTTGAACACTGTGAGGGGTCGGCCAGTTATGTCCCTTATGTGTAGTGGAAGCGTGTTGAACAGTCTCGGGCCTCTGATGTTGATAGTTCTCTCTTGAACACTGTGAGGGGTCGGCCAGTTATGTCCCTTATGTGTAGTGGAAGCGTGTTGAACAGTCTCTGGCCTCTGATGTTGATAGTTCTCTCTTGAACACTGTGAGGGGTCGGCCAGTTATGCCCCTTGTGTGTAATGGAAGTGTGTTGAACAGTCTCGGGCCTCTGATGCTGATAGTTCTCTCTTGAACACTGTGAGGGGTCGGCCAGTTATGCCCCTTATGTGTAGTGCAAGCGTGTTGAACAGTCTCGGGCCTCTGATGTTGATAGTTCTCTCTTGAACACTGTGAGGGGTCGGCCAGTTATGCCCCTTGTGTGTAGTGGAAGTGTGTTGAACAGTCTCGGGCCTCTGATGCTGATAGTTCTCTCTTGAACACTGTGAGGGGTCGGCCAGTTATGCCCCTTATGTGTAGTGCAAGCGTGTTGAACAGTCTGTTATTTAAGTTATTTCCGTGTTCAGATTTGGGACCAGTCTCTCTAATATTTTCCACGTATAAATTATTATGTATCTCTCTTGACAACAGATTTAAAACTTTCAATCCGTCCCCATAATTTAATGTTTGATATTGGGTTCTAGCAGTAAAGGATCTCTGCACGCTCTCCAGGTCAGCAATTTCTCCGACACTGAATGCACTAGTATCTTGAAGAGGAGTATCGTCATTGGTATGACATCTCTTGTTTGAAAGGTCCTCGTTATCCACCCTGTCATTTTGCTTGCAGTTGTGACGGCTACTTTATTGTAGTCTTTAAAAAGTAAGGTCTTCCGACATGAGTACACCCAGACCCTATACATTGCCTTTTCGTTCTATGTGATGATTTGACTCATTAGAAAGGAACAGGAACATATTCTCATTAAATATATTAATTTGTCTCCATTGAAAGACCTGATATACATCATTGTATATCTCAGGTCATACATCATTGTATGTGGCTTTAGGCATTGTATGTACTAGCTATTTCTAGAAATCCAACATTATGTTTGTAACTCATCTCCTCTGTATGTACTTTTACCTGAATAAACATCAGATTATACAGATACATCTGTGGTCCTGGGTTCGATCCCAGGCGCCGGTGAGAAACAATGGGCAAAGTTTCTTTCACCCTATGCCCCTGTTACCTAGCAGTAAAATAGGTACCTGGGTGTTAGTCAGCTGTCACGGGCTGCTTCCTGGGGGTGGAGGCCTGGTCGAGGACCGGGCCGCGGGGACACTAAAGCCCCGAAATCATCTCAAGATCTCCAGATTATAGGTGTGGTGTGTCTGCTGTTTCCTGCTCCTGTAACACTCCGGGAACAGGTTCTAAGGTTTCTACTCCTCCAGCCTAGCCAGGGGATAGGCCTCCTCCAGCCTAGCCAGGGGATAGGCCTCCTCCAGCCTAGCCAGGGGATAGGCCTCCTCCAGCCTAGCCAGGGGATAGGCCTCCTCCAGCCTAGCCAGGGGATAGGCCTCCTCCAGCCTAGCCAAGGGATAGGCCTCCTCCAGCCTAGCCATGGGATAGGCCTCCTCCAGCCTAGCCAGGGGATAGGCCTCCTCCAGCCTAGCCAGGGGATAGGCCTCCTCCAGCCTAGCCAGGGGATAGGCCTCCTCCAGCCTAGCCTGGGGATAGGCCTCCTCCAGCCTAGCCAGGGGATAGGCCTCCTCCAGCCTAGCCAGGGGATAGGCCTCCTCCAGCCTAGCCAGGGGATAGGCCTCCTCCAGCCTAGCCAGGGGATAGGCCTCCTCCAGCCTAGCCAGGGGATAGGCCTCCTCCAGCCTAGCCCGGGGATAGGCCTCCTCCAGCCTAGCCAGGGGATAGGCCTCCTCCAGCCTAGCCTGGGGATAGGCCTCCTCCAGCCTAGCCAGGGGATAGGCCTCCTCCAGCCTAGCCAGGGGATAGGCCTCCTCCAGCCTAGCCAGGGGATAGGCCTCCTCCAGCCTAGTCAGGGGATAGGCCTCCTCCAGCCTAGCCAGGGGATAGGCTTTAACTCTAATTATTTCTTAATTTGTCTTTGAATGTGTGGTGAGCAAATGCCCAAGTTATTCCTCTGAGTTACAGTTTGATCTACAAATGTCACTCTCTTGTATAGTGAACTTCGCAGCTCCAGAATGGTGGTAGTAATGAACTTCGCAGCTGCAGAATGGTGGTAGCTCTGAAACGTAAACATTGCGAATAGTGGTGGTAAATGTTGCAACTTCCAAATATTAATGGCGGCGAATCTTGCAGCTTCAGAATATTGGCAGAAAGTTTCAGCCCATTCCCCCCCCCCCCCTTACCGGCCTTGTGCCCCCCCTCACTCCCTCACTCCCTCCCTCTCTCCCTCACTCCCTCCCTCTCTCCCTTCCGAGGTTAACAGTACCTTCAGAATTTTTTTCCTGCGCGGTGTGGCAATGGGCGCTCTCTGGCCTTTACTGCTGCCACACACTCCCTTCCCTGGCACCTGCGCGCGCACACAAACCTCTCTCTCTTTCACTCTGTATATACGCACTCATGTGTGTATGTGTGTATATATTTACCTATGGACTCGCTTGTGGACGCACACATGTGTGTGTGTATAATTGTGTATGTGTGTGTTAGAAGGTGGAAATTGTTAGCGCAAAAGTGAGTAACTTGCAATCCTCTGATGCTGGGCTCTGGCGCATGTGTAGCAACATCAATTCTCTCGGATAACTGTCGTGCCTGTGTAGACAGGTGCCGTACACACGTGTGTGTACGCCGCGGGTATCTGTACGTCAACTCCCGTCAACAGTCTACCCTATGAGTTAACTCCGGGAAAAAGCCTCATGAATGTGGGTTGAGTATGTGTAGTAGTCGAGTGACGTCACTGGAGAAGGGGGGAGGGTGGTCCTGTTGTGTCTGGGGTGGGGGGGGGGGATGGAGAGAAGGGGGGTGTAGCCCCCCTGGCCTCTGAACCCCCTGGGGGAGGGGGGGGGAGAGAGTTGCTAGTGCAATCCTTCACTATTAAATTCTTAACCAATTTCATTTCCCATAAAGAATGTGTTTATTACAACCGCCAAATCTTTAAGACGCGTGACTCCTCAACATATGTAATGAGATGTTTTGTGGTAAATTAAGGGAGAAACAAATGGATGGAATAAATGCAACAGTGGCATCCTAAACTTGGCTAGCTGTCTGGAGCCTGTCGAGCCGGCGGTCTGGGGTGGGGGTGCTGGGGCGGGGGTGATGGGGGTGGGGGGAGCCTCCAGCCGCTGGGTTGAAGGGGAGGGGTTACTGGGGTGGGGGGATGGGGGTAGTGGGGGGGGGGTCCCCGCCGCCAACACCAGATAAAGGAAAAAAAAACATTGATATCAATTTAAGGTTTCTTTTTATTTTGTTATTTCTTGTGCGAGTATGAAGAATGTGTGTGTGTACTCACCTAGATGTACTAGCCTAATTGTTCCTGCGGGGGGTTCAACTTCGGCTCTTTGGTCCCGCCTCTCAACTGTTAATCAGCCACATTCCTGAGCCTATTGGGCTCTATCGTATCTACACTTGAAACTGTGTATGGAGTCAGCCTCCACCACATCACTGCCTAATGTATTCCATTTGTTAACTACTAACATTATTTTTTGTTCTAATGGCTCATTTGGGTACTCGGTATCCACCTGTGTACCCTTACTCGGTACAAAGTAGTACCGAGTACTACTTTGTTACATAATGTCTTTGTCTACCCTGTCAATTCCCCTGAGAATTTTGTATGTGGTAATCATGTTTTTTCCGAATTCTTATCTTCCAGTGACGTGAGGTGCAATTCACACAGCCTTTCCTTGTAACTCATGCCACTTAGTTCTGAGAATAATCTATAGTGGCATACCTACTTGATGGGGTTTTGGGAGTTCTTCTACTCCCCATGTCCGGCCCGAGCCCAGGATTGACTTGTGAGAGTTTGGTCCACCAGGCTGTTGCTTGCAGCGGCCCGCAGGCCCACATACCCACCACAGCCCGGCTGGTCCGGCACTCCTTGAAGAAAAGTATCTAGTTTTCTCTTTAAGATGTCCACGGTTGTTCCGGCAATATTTCTTATGCTCGCTGGGAGGACGTTGAACAACCGCGGACCTCTGATGTTAATACAGTGTTCTCTGATTGTGCCTATGGCACCTCTGCTCTTCACTGGACCTCTGATGTTTATACAGTCTTCTCTGATTGTGCCTATGGCACCTCTGCTCTTCACTGGTTCTATTCTGCATTTTCTTCCAAATCGTTCACTCCAGTATGTTGTTATTTTACTGTGCAGATTTGGGACCTGGCCCTCCAGTATTTTCCACGTGTATATTATTTGATATCTCTCTCGTCTTCTTTCTAGTGAGTACATTTGGAGAGCTTTGAGACGATCCCAATAATTTAGGTGCTTTATCTCGTCTATGCGTGCCGTATATGTTTTCTGCATTCCCTCTATTTCAGCAATCTCTCCTGCTCTGAAGGGGGAAGTGAGTACTGAGCAGTACTCAAGACGGGACAGCACAAGTGACTTGAAGAGTACAACCATTGTGATGGGATCCCTGGACTTGAAGGTTCTCGTAATCCATCCTATCATTTTTCTGGCTGACGCAATATTTGCTTGGTTATGCTCCCTAAACGTTAGGTCGTCAGACATCATTATTCCCAAATCCTTTACATGCTGTTTTCCTACTATGGGCAGATTTGATTGTGTTTTGTACCCTGTATTATGTTTAAGGTCCTCATTTTTACCGTACCTGAGTACCGGGAATTTATCACTGTAAAACATCATGTTAGTTTCTGCTGCCCAGTCGAAAACTTTATTAATATCTGCTTGACGTTTTTCAATGTCTTCAGCCGAGGTAATTTTCATGATGATTTCTGTGCATCCCATCTGCAAAGGATGATACGAAGCTGTGACTTGTATTTGAGTCTATATTTGATATGAGAATAAGGAAAAGCTGTGGTGCAAGGACTGTACCTTGAGATACAGAGCTTTTAACTGTGCTTGGACTCGATTTCTATGGTTGACCGTTACTCTTTGTTCTGTTCGACCGAAAATTTAGTATCCAGCGTCCTACTTTACCAGTTATTCCCATTGACCTCATTTTGTGAGCTATCACTCCATGGTCACGTTTATCGAATGCCTTTGCGAAGTCCGTGTATACTACATCTGCATTCTGTTTTTCTTCTAATGCCTCGGTGATTTTGTCGTAGTGGTCAAGTAGCTGTGATAGGCATGATCTTCCCGCTCTAAATCCATGTTGGCCTGGGTTGTGAAGGTCATTGGTCTCCATGTAACTGGTGACCTGACTCCTGATCACTCTCTCAAATACTTTTATTATGTGGGACGTTAGTGCAACTGGTCTATAATTCTTTGCCAATGCTTTGCTCCCTCCCTTGTGTAGAGGGGCTATGTCTGCTGCTTTAAGCGCATCTGGTATCTCCCCCGTTTTCTTTCCCCGTTCCATTTCGAACTTTTGATCCTTCACACACACACACACACACACACACACACACACACACACACACACACACACACACACACACACACACACACACAACACACACACACACACACACACATACATATTCAGAACTTTGTATACCACATATGTCAGGCCAATCTTGGAGTAAGCAGCCCCAGCATGGAGTCCATATCTAGTGAAGGATAAGACTAAACTGGAAAAGGTTCAAAGGTTTGCCACCAGAATAGTACCCGAGCTGAGAGGTATGAGCTACGAGGAGAGACTACGAGAATTAAACCTCACTTCGCTGGAAGACAGAAGAGTTAGGGGGGACATGATCACCACATTCAAGATTCTCAAGGGAAATGATAGGGTAGATAAAGACGGGCTATTTAACACAAGGGGCACACGCACTAGGGGACACAGGTGGAAACTGAGTGCCCAAATGAGCCACAGAGATATTAGAAAGAACTTTTTTAGTGTCAGAGTGGTTGACAAATGGAATGCATTAGGAAGTAATGTGGTGGAGGCTGACTCCATACACAGTTTCAAGTGTAAATATGATAGAGCCCAATAGGCTCAGAAACCTGTACACCTGTTGATTGACGGTTGAGAGGCGGGACCAAAGAGCCTGAGCTCAACCCCCGTAAGCACATAAAGGTGAATAGGTGAGTACACACTCACCCAGGAAGCAGCCCGTAACAGCTGTCTAACTCCGAGGCACCTATGTACTGCTAGGTGTGTGTGTGTGTGTGTGTGTGTGTACGTGTACTCGCTTAGCTGTGTTTACAGGGGTTGAGCTTTGGCTCTTTGGCCCCGCCTCACAACTGGTGTACAGGTTCCTGAGCCTATTGGGCTCTATCATATCTACATTTGAAACGGTATTGAGTCTGCCTCCACCACATCACTGCCTAATGCATTCCACTCTGACACTGAATATACAATACCGCCACTCCTCCACCCTGCTTCAGGGAGAAGAGAGCTGCCACCATCAGCTGGCAAATGTAAATATGAAAGTTGACATTTTGAAAGTTGACATCCAGACATTTTCTTTGAGTGATATCCAAGCTGCAGATAATATAACCAATATTAACACGAACTCAGAAGACTTTGAAAGAGAAATTGACAACATACCCATGCACTCAGCTCCTGGTCCTGACTCATGGAATTCAATATTCATAAAGAAATGTAAAGTACCAGTAGCGAGAGCACTCAGCGTAATATGGAGAAAGAGCCTGGATACAGGGGAGATACCAGCAGCACTTAAATCACCAGATATAGCTCCTTTGCACAAGGGGGGTAGTAAAGCCTTGGCAAAAAATTATAGACCAGTTGCACTAACATCACACATAATAAACGTTTCTGATAGAGTGATTAGGAATTAAATTTTCAGTGTTATGGAAAATAATGAACTTCACAGATCCAACATGGATTTAGAGCGGGAAGATCCTGTCTGTCAGTTATTCAATCACTATGTACACTAGAATAATATATACACTAGAGTAACCACTACAGTACTATGGCAGAATCACAGAAGCCTTAGAAGAAAAGCAAAATGCAGATGTTGTATACACAGACTTTGCAAAGGTGTTTGACAAATGTGACCGTGGAGTGATAGCTCACTGAGACCACAGTAGGAATAACGGGTAAAGTGGGGCGTTGGATTTTCATCTTTCAGACAAACAGAATGTAGAGAGTGACGGTGAATCAAGTAAGATCAAGCCCAAGTGCAGTGAAAAGCTCTGTACCTCAGGGCACCGTCCTTTCACCGCTGCCATTTCTCATTCTTATCTTTGATATGAACAAAAATACTAGTCACAGCTTCGTGTCATCCTTTGAAGATGATACAAAACTCAACATGAAAATTGCCACTGTAGAAGACACTGAAAAACTGCAGGCAGATATTAAGTCTGACTGGGCAACTGAAAATAAGATGATGTTTAACGGTGACAAGTTCAAGGAACTGAGGTATGGTGTAAACGAGGAACTTATATGGAATACAGAGTACAGCACACAAGCACAATCATAGATGGAAAGCAATATATAAATAATCTGGGAATTATGATGTCTGACGACCTGATGGTGAAGAGCAGAGGTGCCATAGGCACAATCAGAGAACACTGTATAAACATCAGAGGTCCACCGGTGTTCAACACCCTCCCAGCAAGCATTAGAAATATTGCCGGAACGAAGGTGGATGTATTCAAGAGGCCCTTGGACGGTTTCTTTCAAGGAGTGCCGGACCAAGCAGACTGTGGTAGGTATGTGGGCCTGCGGGACGCTCCAAGCAACAGCCTGGTGGACCAAACTCTCACAAGTCAAGCCTGGCCTCGGGCCGGGCTTGGGGAGTAGAACAACTCCCAGAACCCCATCAACCAGGTATATGTGGGCCTGCGGGCCGCTCCAAGCAACAGCCTGGTGGACCAAACTCTCACAAGTCAAGCCTGGCCTCGGGCCGGGCTTGGGGAGTAGAACAACTCCCAGAACCCCATCAACCAGGTATATGTGGGCCTGCGGGCCGCTCCAAGCAACAGCCTGGTGGACCAAACTCTCACAAGTCAAGCCTGGCCTCGGGCCGGGCTTGGGGAGTAGAACAACTCCCAGAACCCCATCAACCAGGTATATGTGGGCCTGCGGGCCGCTCCAAGCAACAGCCTGGTGGACCAAACTCTCACAAGTCAAGCCTGGCCTCGGGCCGGGCTTGGGGAGTAGAACAACTCCCAGAACCCCATCAAGCCGGTGATGATGGTGACGATGGTGGTGGTAGTGAGACATAACTATTCATCCCTGTGATGGAGTTAGACATGTTATACAGTGGCAGCCTGACCCGACTGTGTGGAGGTGTTGTCGGCCAAACCTAGTTAGTCAACAGCACTGAGACAAGTGTTGTCCCAAACCTGCACACAGAAATAACAGCAGAAAGATTGCAATCTTTCCAGAGGGAAAGATTCCATCTGAGATCATGTCATTTATTTTAGATTCCACTATTGCAACTATGTCAGGTCTAGGATCTCTAGACCAGGTCTTGTTGTGTTCACCTAGTTGTGCTTGCGGGGGGTTGAGCTCGGCTCTTTCGGCCCGCCTCTCGACTGTCAATCAACTGTTACTAACTACTTTTTTTCCGACACCACACACACACACCCCAGGAAGCGGCTCGTGAAAGCTGACTAACTTCCGTGTACCAATTTACTGCTAGGTAACAGGGGCATTAGGGTGAAAGAAACTCTGCCCATTGTTTCTCGTCGGCGCCCGGGATCGAACCCGGGACCACAGGATCAAGTGTTCAGCGTGCTGCCCGCTCAGCCACCGGGTGTGTGTGTGTGTTGTAAGCGCTCTTGTACCGCCGGCTGTGACTGAGTGGTCAGTAACAGGAGACTAGAGAGCCGCGGGGATGTTGATGCTGCCTTGGACTACTTCACCGCCAGTGGTTATCTTGAGGTTATCTTGAGAAGATTTCGGGGCTTTAGTGTCCCCGCGGCCCGGTCCTCGACCAGGCCTCCACCCCCAGGAAGCAGCCCGTGACAGCTGACTAACACCCAGGTACCTATTTTACTGCTAGGTAACAGGGGCATAGGGTGAAAGAAACTCTGCCCATTGTTTCTCGCCGGCGCCTGGGATCGAACCCAGGACCACTGGATCACAAGTCCAGCGTGCTGTCCGCTCGGCCGACCGGCTCCCTTACCCAGTGGGGATAGGCTGACATCTCGTATATATATGCTTCCTTGTTGCTGTCTTGGATCCCTGGAAACACAAACCAAAACTGTCTCTATTTTCCGCTTGTTACAACTTGTAAAAAAGTTGTTACATCTTGGCTTAACGTGTTTATGACGTATTAGAACGTTGTTACAACATGCTATATTGGTTGTTATAACTGGTTAGGAGGTGTTAAAACTTGTTCAAACGTTGTACCAACGCCGTAGTTTCGGTGTGTGTTTGGTGGGATATGGCTCTTGCCTGGGGCCGGTCTCGGCAGCTCTTCTACTCTCACACCTCGCTCAAGGACCAGCTTTAAATTACGATAACTTGATCCAATTGGCTGTTGCTTGTCACTGCTCGTACGTAGGCTCCCATATCCACCACAGCCTGGTTAGTCCGGCACTTCTTGCAAGAATTGATCTAGTTTACACACAGAGATCACACTAACCTGATGCATCAAATGAACAAATCCACAAGGGCCGTGACGAGGATTCGAACCTGCGTCCGGGAGCATCCCAGACGCTGCCTTAATTAACCGTTGTAAAATCCTGGTTTGTGCCTCAGAGAGGCTACGGGATCCAGTAAGTTCAGTAGAACTTCGGTTTCAACTCCTTTAACCCTGTCGTAGCTCAGTCGATCAAGGCAGTGTCTGGGATGCTCCCGGACGCAGGTTCGAATCCACGTCACGGCCCTTATGGATTTGTTCGTTTAATTGATCTAGTCGTTCTTGAAGTCCACCTTTGTTCCGGCGAAGGAGGTTATCTTGAGATAATTTCGGGGCTTTTAGTGTCCCCGCGGCCCGGTCCTCGACCAGGCCTCCACCCCCAGGAAGCAGCCCGTGACAGCTGACTAACACCCAGGTACCTATTTTACTGCTAGGTAACAAGGGCATAGGGTGAAAGAAACTCTGCCCATTGTTTCTCGCCGGCGCCCGGGATCGATCCCGGGACCACAGGATCATAAGTCCAGCATGCTGACCGCTCGGCCGACCGGCTCCCAAAGGTCTCTCGAAGGTGGACTTCAACACAGGTTCTGCACTACATTTCCTTCCGTATCTTTTGTTCTAGTATGTTTTTCTACTGTGTGTGTTTGGGACCTGGTCCTCCAGTATCTTCCAGGGGCCAGGTTCACGAAGCAGTTACGCAAGAACTTATGAACGTGTACATCTTTCTGTAACACCAAGGTAATTGTAACACCTCTATAATGTATATACTAAACTAATAATGTAAACACTACTACGTATCCTGAGTAACACTTCCCATCGGTTGCAGTTGGTAACACTGTTATTGAACACGGTAATATGAGCTGACATACGATGGTTACACCGGAACCAAAGGTACACTGCCAACAAGGAAATGCTACACAGGATTAAATAACGCTGCCACCATCTGCCTTCACCATTGAGACTATATCAAGCAACGAGGCAAGAAACATTGCTTGACTTGGAGAGTGCTTTCTATGACTGTCAATAATTATGGAAACGGTTGTCAGCCACTATATCCAAAAGACTAAGAGGATTCAACAATTGACACAGACGGAAAATTTAACATGAGTTTATTGAGACCAAAATTATGCTAATCACCACTTATAAATCCTACTCTAACACTGGCCAAAAGTTAAGAAATTTGGACATGGAACAAAACCTCAGAGATCACACACATAACCTTAAGACCTCTGTCTCTCCATCCGGTGGATTCACGCTGTCACTCCCTCTGTGAGATGTTCTTCACAGACCCACTCTTGACCCCGGTGTCCCGCACTCTGTCCCTAAGTCTTTACAGGACCAAATATATACCCTCG
>NC_091239.1:16196068-16238568 GCF_040958095.1 Procambarus clarkii | reverse complement strand
CACCATCTCTGCTTGCTGTTCCTTCCAACCACCACCCTCTCTGCTTGCTGTTCCTCGCACCACCACCATCTCTGCTTGCCTTGTTCCTCCACCACCACCATCTCTGCTTGCTGTTCCTCCATCCACCACCCACCATCTCTGCGTGCTGTTCCTCCACCACCACCATCTCTGCTTGCTGTTCCTCCCACCACCACCATCTCTGCTTGCGGTTCCTTCCTCCACCACCATCTCTGCTTGCTGTTCCTCGCATCCACCACCCTCTCTGCTTGCTGTTTCCTCCACCACCGACCATCTCTGCTTGCTGTTCCTCCACCACCACCATCTCTGCTTGCTGTTCCTCCACCACCACCATCTCTGCTTGCTGTTCCTCCTCCACCACCATCTCTGCTTGCTGTTCCTCCACCACCACCATCTCTGCTTGCTGTTCCTCCTCCACCACCATCTCTGCTTGCTGTTCCTCCTCCACCACCCTCTCTGCTTGCTGTTCCTCCTCCACCACCATCTCTGCTTGCTGTTCCTCCACCACCACCCTCTCTGCTTGCTGTTCCTCCACCACCACCATCTCTGCTTGCTGTTCCTCCACCACCACCATCTCTGCTTGCTGTTCCTCCACCACCACCATCTCTGCTTGCTGTTCCTCCACCACCACCATCTCTGCTTGCTGTTCCTCCTCCACCACCATCTCTGCTTGCTGTTCCTCCACCACCACCATCTCTGCTTGCTGTTCCTCCTCCACCACCCTCTCTGCTTGCTGTTCCTCCACCACCACCATCTCTGCTTGCTGTTCCTCCACCACCACCATCTCTGCTTGCTGTTCCTCCTCCACCACCATCTCTGCTTGCTGTTCCTCCTCCACCCTCTCTGCTTGCTGTTCCTCCACCACCACCATCTCTGCTTGCTGTTCCTCCACCACCACCCTCTCTGCTTGCTGTTCCTCCACCACCACCATCTCTGCTTGCTGTTCCTCCACCACCACCATCTCTGCTTGCTGTTCCTCCACCACCACCATCTCTGCTTGCTGTTCCTCCTCCACCCTCTCTGCTTGCTGTTCCTCCACCACCACCATCTCTGCTTGCTGTTCCTCCACCACCACCCTCTCTGCTTGCTGTTCCTCCACCACCACCCTCTCTGCTTGCTGTTCCTCCACCACCACCATCTCTGCTTGCTGTTCCTCCTCCACCACCCTCTCTGCTTGCTGTTCCTCCACCACCACCATCTCTGCTTGCTGTTCCTCCTCCACCACCATCTCTGCTTGCTGTTCCTCCACCACCATCTCTGCTTGCTGTTCCTCCACCACCACCCTCTCTGCTTGCTGTTCCTCCACCACCACCATCTCTGCTTGCTGTTCCTCCACCACCACCATCTCTGCTTGCTGTTCCTCCTCCACCACCATCTCTGCTTGCTGTTCCTCCTCCACCACCATCTCTGCTTGCTGTTCCTCCTCCACCACCATCTCTGCTTGCTGTTCCTCCTCCACCACCATCTCTGCTTGCTGTTCCTCCACCACCCTTTCTGCTTGCTGTTCCTCCACCACCATCTCTGCTTGCTGTTCCTCCACCACCCTCTCTGCTTGCTGTTCCTCCACCACCACCATCTCTGCTTGCTGTTCCTCCTCCACCCTCTCTGCTTGCTGTTCCTCCACCACCACCATCTCTGCTTGCTGTTCCTCCACCACCACCATCTCTGCTTGCTGTTCCTCCTCCACCACCCTCTCTGCTTGCTGTTCCTCCTCCACCACCCTCTCTGCTTGCTGTTCCTCCACCACCACCATCTCTGCTTGCTGTTCCTCCTCCACCACCATCTCTGCTTGCTGTTCCTCCACCACCACCATCTCTGCTTGCTGTTCCTCCACCACCACCATCTCTGCTTGCTGTTCCTCCTCCACCACCATCTCTGCTTGCTGTTCCTCCTCCACCACCATCTCTGCTTGCTGTTCCTCCACCACCACCATCTCTGCTTGCTGTTCCTCCACCACCACCATCTCTGCTTGCTGTTCCTCCTCCACCACCATCTCTGCTTGCTGTTCCTCCACCACCACCATCTCTGCTTGCTGTTCCTCCTCCACCACCATCTCTGCTTGCTGTTCCTCCACCACCCTCTCTGCTTGCTGTTCCTCCACCACCACCATCTCTGCTTGCTGTTCCTCCTCCACCCTCTCTGCTTGCTGTTCATCCACCACCACCATCTCTGCTTGCTGTTCCTCCTCCACCACCATCTCTGCTTGCTGTTCCTCCTCCACCCTCTCTGCTTGCTGTTCCTCCACCACCACCATCTCTGCTTGCTGTTCATCCACCACCACCCTCTCTGCTTGCTGTTCCTCCACCACCACCCTCTCTGCTTGCTGTTCATCCACCACCACCCTCTCTGCTTGCTGTTCCTCCACCACCACCATCTCTGCTTGCTGTTCCTCCTCCACCCTCTCTGCTTGCTGTTCATCCACCACCACCATCTCTGCTTGCTGTTCCTCCTCCACCACCATCTCTGCTTGCTGTTCCTCCTCCACCACCATCTCTGCTTGCTGTTCCTCCTCCACCACCATCTCTGCTTGCTGTTCCTCCTCCACCACCCTCTCTGCTTGCTGTTCCTCCACCACCACCATCTCTGCTTGCTGTTCCTCCTCCACCACCCTCTCTGCTTGCTGTTCCTCCTCCACCACCCTCTCTGCTTGCTGTTCCTCCTCCACCACCCTCTCTGCTTGCTGTTCCTCCACCACCACCATCTCTGCTTGCTGTTCCTCCTCCACCACCATCTCTGCTTGCTGTTCCTCCTCCACCACCCTCTCTGCTTGCTGTTCCTCCTCCACCACCATCTCTGCTTGCTGTTCCTCCACCACCATCTCTGCTTGCTGTTCCTCCACCACCATCTCTGCTTGCTGTTCCTCCACCACCACCATCTCTGCTTGCTGTTCCTCCTCCACCACCATCTCTGCTTGCTGTTCCTCCACCACCCTCTCTGCTTGCTGTTCCTCCACCACCACCATCTCTGCTTGCTGTTCCTCTCCACCCTCTCTGCTTGCTGTTCACTCCACCACCACCATCTCTGCTTGCTGTTCCTCCTCCACCCACCATCTCTGCTTGCTGTTCCTCCTCCACCACCATCTCTGCTTGCTGTTCCTCCTCCACCACCATCTCTGCTTGCTGTTCCTCCACCACCCTTTCTGCTTGCTGTTACTCCACCACCATCTCTGCTTGCTGTTCCTCCACCACCCTCTCTGCTTGCTGTTCATCCACCACCACCATCTCTGCTTGCTGTTCCTCCTCCACCCTCTCTGCTTGCTGTTCATCCACCACCACCATCTCTGCTTGCTGTTCCTCCACCACCACCATCTCTGCTTGCTGTTCCCTTGCTGTTCCTCCACCACCACCATCTCTGCTTGCTGTTCCTCCTCCACCACCATCTCTGCTTGCTGTTCCTCCACCACCATCTCTGCTTGCTGTTCCTCCACCACCCTCTCTGCTTGCTGTTCCTCCACCACCACCATCTCTGCTTGCTGTTCCTCCACCACCATCTCTGCTTGCTGTTCCTCCACCACCACCATCTCTGCTTGCTGTTCCTCCTCCACCACCCTCTCTGCTTGCTGTTCCTCCTCCACCACCATCTCTGCTTGCTGTTCCTCCACCACCACCATCTCTGCTTGCTGTTCCTCCTCCACCACCCTCTCTGCTTGCTGTTCCTCCACCACCACCATCTCTGCTTGCTGTTCCTCCTCCACCACCCTCTCTGCTTGCTGTTCCTCCTCCACCACCATCTCTGCTTGCTGTTCCTCCACCACCATCTCTGCTTGCTGTTCCTCCACCACCCTCTCTGCTTGCTGTTCCTCCACCACCACCATCTCTGCTTGCTGTTCCTCCACCACCATCTCTGCTTGCTGTTCCTCCACCACCACCATCTCTGCTTGCTGTTCCTCCACCACCCTCTCTGCTTGCTGTTCCTCCACCACCACCATCTCTGCTTGCTGTTCCTCCACCACCACCCTCTCTGCTTGCTGTTCCTCCACCACCACCATCTCTGCTTGCTGTTCCTCCACCACCACCATCTCTGCTTGCTGTTCCTCCTCCACCACCATCTCTGCTTGCTGTTCCTCCACCACCACCATCTCTGCTTGCTGTTCCTCCACCACCACCATCTCTGCTTGCTGTTCCTCCACCACCACCATCTCTGCTTGCTGTTCCTCCTCCACCACCCTCTCTGCTTGCTGTTCCTCCACCACCACCATCTCTGCTTGCTGTTCCTCCACCACCACCATCTCTGCTTGCTGTTCCTCCACCACCACCATCTCTGCTTGCTGTTCCTCCACCACCACCCTCTCTGCTTGCTGTTCCTCCACCACCACCATCTCTGCTTGCTGTTCCTCCACCACCACCATCTCTGCTTGCTGTTCCTCCACCACCACCATCTCTGCTTGCTGTTCCTCCTCCACCACCATCTCTGCTTGCTGTTCCTCCACCACCACCATCTCTGCTTGCTGTTCCTCCACCACCACCATCTCTGCTTGCTGTTCCTCCACCACCACCATCTCTGCTTGCTGTTCCTCCTCCACCACCCTCTCTGCTTGCTGTTCCTCCACCACCACCATCTCTGCTTGCTGTTCCTCCACCACCACCATCTCTGCTTGCTGTTCCTCCACCACCACCCTCTCTGCTTGCTGTTCCTCCACCACCACCATCTCTGCTTGCTGTTCCTCCACCACCACCATCTCTGCTTGCTGTTCCTCCACCACCACCATCTCTGCTTGCTGTTCCTCCTCCACCCTCTCTGCTTGCTGTTCCTCCTCCACCACCCTCTCTGCTTGCTGTTCCTCCTCCACCACCATCTCTGCTTGCTGTTCCTCCACCACCACCATCTCTGCTTGCTGTTCCTCCTCCACCACCATCTCTGCTTGCTGTTCCTCCTCCACCACCATCTCTGCTTGCTGTTCCTCCACCACCCTCTCTGCTTGCTGTTCCTCCACCACCACCATCTCTGCTTGCTGTTCCTCCTCCACCACCCTCTCTGCTTGCTGTTCCTCCTCCACCACCATCTCTGCTTGCTGTTCCTCCACCACCACCCTCTCTGCTTGCTGTTCCTCCTCCACCACCCTCTCTGCTTGCTGTTCCTCCTCCACCACCCTCTCTGCTTGCTGTTCCTCCTCCACCACCATCTCTGCTTGCTGTTCCTCCACCACCACCATCTCTGCTTGCTGTTCCTCCACCACCACCCTCTCTGCTTGCTGTTCCTCCACCACCACCATCTCTGCTTGCTGTTCCTCCTCCACCACCATCTCTGCTTGCTGTTCCTCCACCACCACCCTCTCTGCTTGCTGTTCCTCCACCACCACCATCTCTGCTTGCTGTTCCTCCACCACCACCATCTCTGCTTGCTGTTCCTCCACCACCACCCTCTCTGCTTGCTGTTCCTCCACCACCATCTCTGCTTGCTGTTCCTCCACCACCACCATCTCTGCTTGCTGTTCCTCCACCACCACCATCTCTGCTTGCTGTTCCTCCTCCACCACCCTCTCTGCTTGCTGTTCCTCCACCACCACCATCTCTGCTTGCTGTTCCTCCACCACCACCCTCTCTGCTTGCTGTTCCTCCTCCTCCACCATCTCTGCTTGCTGTTCCTCCTCCACCACCATCTCTGCTTGCTGTTCCTCCACCACCACCATCTCTGCTTGCTGTTCCTCCACCACCACCATCTCTGCTTGCTGTTCCTCCACCACCACCATCTCTGCTTGCTGTTCCTCCTCCACCACCATCTCTGCTTGCTGTTCCTCCTCCACCACCATCTCTGCTTGCTGTTCCTCCTCCACCCTCTCTGCTTGCTGTTCCTCCTCCACCCTCTCTGCTTGCTGTTCCTCCTCCACCACCATCTCTGCTTGCTGTTCCTCCTCCACCACCATCTCTGCTTGCTGTTCCTCCACCACCACCATCACTGCTTGCTGTTCCTCCTCCACCACCCTCTCTGCTTGCTGTTCCTCCACCACCACCATCTCTGCTTGCTGTTCCTCCACCACCACCCTCTCTGCTTGCTGTTCCTCCACCACCACCATCTCTGCTTGCTGTTCCTCCACCACCACCATCTCTGCTTGCTGTTCCTCCTCCACCACCCTCTCTGCTTGCTGTTCCTCCACCACCACCATCTCTGCTTGCTGTTCCTCCACCACCACCATCTCTGCTTGCTGTTCCTCCACCACCACCATCTCTGCTTGCTTTTCCTGTATAGCAGACGTGCTATAACTAGACCACTAAGACGTGACCTTAGATGCTATAGCAGACGCGCTATAACTAGACCACTAAGACGTGACCTTAGATGCTATAGCAGACGGGCTATAACTAGACCACTAAGACGTGACCTTAGATGCTATAGCAGACGGGCTATAACTAGACCACTAAGACGTGACCTTAGATGCTATAGCAGACGCGCTATAACTAGACCACTAAGACGTGACCTTAGATGCTATAGCAGACGGGCTATAACTAGACCACTAAGACGTGACCTTAGATGCTATAGCAGACGTGCTATAACTAGACCACTAAGACGTGACCTTAGATGCTATAGCAGACGCGCTATAACTAGACCACTAAGACGTGACCTTAGATGCTATAGCAGACGTGCTATAACTAGACCACTAAGACGTGACCTTAGATGCTATAGCAGACGTGCTATAACTAGACCACTAAGACGTGACCTTAGATGCTATAGCAGACGTGCTATAACTAGACCACTAAGACGTGACCTTAGATGCTATAGCAGACGTGCTATAACTAGACCACTAAGACGTGACCTTAGATGCTATAGCAGACGTGCTATAACTAGACCACTAAGACGTGACCTTAGATGCTATAGCAGACGTGCTATAACTAGACCACTAAGACGTGACCTTAGATGCTATAGCAGACGTGCTATAACTAGACCACTAAGACGTGACCTTAGATGCTATAGCAGACGTGCTATAACTAGACCACTAAGACGTGACCTTAGATGCTATAGCAGACGTGCTATAACTAGACCACTAAGACGTGACCTTAGATGCTATAGCAGACGTGCTATAACTAGACCACTAAGACGTGACCTTAGATGCTATAGCAGACGGGCTATAACTAGACCACAAAGACGTGACCTTAGATGCTATAGCAGACGCGCTATAACTAGACCACTAAGACGTGACCTTAGATGCTATAGCAGACGTGCTATAACTAGACCACTAAGACGTGACCTTAGATGCTATAGCAGACGTGCTATAACTAGACCACTAAGACGTGACCTTAGATGCTATAGCAGACGTGCTATAACTAGACCACTAAGACGTGACCTTAGATGCTATAGCAGACGTGCTATAACTAGACCACTAAGACGTGACCTTAGATGCTATAGCAGACGGGCTATAACTAGACCACTAAGACGTGACCTTAGATGCTATAGCAGACGCGCTATAACTAGACCACTAAGACGTGACCTTAGATGCTATAGCAGACGTGCTATAACTAGACCACTAAGACGTGACCTTAGATGCTATAGCAGACGTGCTATAACTAGACCACTAAGACGTGACCTTAGATGCTATAGCAGACGTGCTATAACTAGACCACTAAGACGTGACCTTAGATGCTATAGCAGACGTGCTATAACTAGACCACTAAGACGTGACCTTAGATGCTATAGCAGACGTGCTATAACTAGACCACTAAGACGTGACCTTAGATGCTATAGCAGACGTGCTATAACTAGACCACTAAGACGTGACCTTAGATGCTATAGCAGACGGGCTATAACTAGACCACTAAGACGTGACCTTAGATGCTATAGCAGACGTGCTATAACTAGACCACTAAGACGTGACCTTAGATGCTATAGCAGACGTGCTATAACTAGACCACTAAGACGTGACCTTAGATGCTATAGCAGACGGGCTATAACTAGACCACTAAGACGTGACCTTAGATGCTATAGCAGACGGCTATAACTAGACCACTAAGACGTGACCTTAGATGCTATAGCAGACGCGCTATAACTAGACCACTAAGACGTGACCTTAGATGCTATAGCAGACGCGCTATAACTAGACCACTAAGACGTGACCTTAGATGCTATAGCAGACGGGCTATAACTAGACCACTAAGACGTGACCTTAGATGCTATAGCAGACGGGCTATAACTAGACCACTAAGACGTGACCTTAGATGCTATAGCAGACGGGCTATAACTAGACCACTAAGACGTGACCTTAGATGCTATAGCAGACGTGCTATAACTAGACCACTAAGACGTGACCTTAGATGCTATAGCAGACGTGCTATAACTAGACCACTAAGACGTGACCTTAGATGCTATAGCAGACGTGCTATAACTAGACCACTAAGACGTGACCTTAGATGCTATAGCAGACGTGCTATAACTAGACCACTAAGACGTGACCTTAGATGCTATAGCAGACGGGCTATAACTAGACCACAAAGACGTGACCTTAGATGCTATAGCAGACGCGCTATAACTAGACCACTAAGACGTGACCTTAGATGCTATAGCAGACGTGCTATAACTAGACCACTAAGACGTGACCTTAGATGCTATAGCAGACGGGCTATAACTAGACCACTAAGACGTGACCTTAGATGCTATAGCAGACGGGCTATAACTAGACCACTAAGACGTGACCTTAGATGCTATAGCAGACGTGCTATAACTAGACCACTAAGACGTGACCTTAGATGCTATAGCAGACGTGCTATAACTAGACCACTAAGACGTGACCTTAGATGCTATAGCAGACGTGCTATAACTAGACCACTAAGACGTGACCTTAGATGCTATAGCAGACGTGCTATAACTAGACCACTAAGACGTGACCTTAGATGCTATAGCAGACGTGCTATAACTAGACCACTAAGACGTGACCTTAGATGCTATAGCAGACGGGCTATAACTAGACCACTAAGACGTGACCTTAGATGCTATAGCAGACGTGCTATAACTAGACCACTAAGACGTGACCTTAGATGCTATAGCAGACGTGCTATAACTAGACCACTAAGACGTGACCTTAAATGCTATAGCAGACGGGCTATAACTAGACCACTAAGACGTGACCTTAGATGCTATAGCAGACGGGCTATAACTAGACCACTAAGACGTGACCTTAGATGCTATAGCAGACGGGCTATAACTAGACCACTAAGACGTGACCTTAGATGCTATAGCAGACGCGCTATAACTAGACCACTAAGACGTGACCTTAGATGCTATAGCAGACGGGCTATAACTAGACCACTAAGACGTGACCTTAGATGCTATAGCAGACGGGCTATAACTAGACCACTAAGACGTGACCTTAGATGCTATAGCAGACGGGCTATAACTAGACCACTAAGACGTGACCTTAGATGCTATAGCAGACGTGCTATAACTAGACCACTAAGACGTGACCTTAGATGCTATAGCAGACGTGCTATAACTAGACCACTAAGACGTGACCTTAGATGCTATAGCAGACGTGCTATAACTAGACCACTAAGACGTGACCTTAGATGCTATAGCAGACGTGCTATAACTAGACCACTAAGACGTGACCTTAGATGCTATAGCAGACGGGCTATAACTAGACCACTAAGACGTGACCTTAGATGCTATAGCAGACGGGCTATAACTAGACCACTAAGACGTGACCTTAGATGCTATAGCAGACGGGCTATAACTAGACCACTAAGACGTGACCTTAGATGCTATAGCAGACGGGCTATAACTAGACCACTAAGACGTGACCTTAGATGCTATAGCAGACGGGCTATAACTAGACCACTAAGACGTGACCTTAGATGCTATAGCAGACGTGCTATAACTAGACCACTAAGACGTGACCTTAGATGCTATAGCAGACGTGCTATAACTAGACCACTAAGACGTGACCTTAGATGCTATAGCAGACGTGCTATAACTAGACCACTAAGACGTGACCTTAGATGCTATAGCAGACGTGCTATAACTAGACCACTAAGACGTGACCTTAGATGCTATAGCAGACGTGCTATAACTAGACCACTAAGACGTGACCTTAGATGCTATAGCAGACGTGCTATAACTAGACCACTAAGACGTGACCTTAGATGCTATAGCAGACGCGCTATAACTAGACCACTAAGACGTGACCATAGATGCTATAGCAGAGGAGCACAACGCTGATGTAATATACTGACTGTTGAGGTGATATTCCCATGAAAGCGTATGAGGTGTGACCCTTATGTTATTGGACGGTAAATGCACAGGGGGATTAATTACCGACAAAGCAGGAAGAAGGGTGTTATAATTCCCTAATGAACACAACGAGGAGAAATTACTGGGGCTGTTTAATGGGATCGAACACGCGTTATTGGACTCCCAGAAACACAACCTACTGGGCGAACCATGATGAGCTCCTCATCAAGAGAACCCAGAGTGTAATAGTCAGTAAAGTCAAATCTGGACCATCCACTGTGAAGAGTATGTTTAACTGATCTCTAACCCTGTCTATGGAGGACACAAGAAAATGTATATATGCTGGTTAGCATTGTAAATGTCTGGCCACGTCTGTGGTAGAAAAAAAAAATGAAGTTCAGCCCCCCCCCCCTGGGTACTTTCTCTAGTACTTTCTCTGCTACTTTCTCTCTCCTCTCATCCTTTTGGCTCTCGTTTGCATAGTCGGCTTCGTTCTCGACTCACAATCGGGAATTCCGGGCTCGAATCCCAGCCGGGACAGAGATGTTTGGGCGTATTTCCTATCACCTAATGCATCTGTTCACCTAGCAGTAAGTAGGTATCCGGGAGTTAGTCGGCTTGTTGTGGGGCTGCATCCCTGGGCTGGAGGTCAGTAATTCAACATTGGGGTGCGGTGGCTGAGCGGACAGAACACTGGACGCGTGATCCTGTGGTCCCGGGTTCGATCCCGGGCGCCGGCGATAATCAATGGGCAGAGTTTCTTTCACCCTGATGTCCCTGTTACCTAGCAGTAAATAGGTACCTGGGTGTTAGTCAGCTGTCACGGGCTGCTTCCTGGGGGTGAAGGCCTGGTCGAGGACCGGGCCGCGGGGACACTTAAGCCCCGAAATCATCTCAAGATAACCTCAAGATTGTGGGGGGGGGACCTCGATATAAGACTAGCCAGTATAAATACACTATGGGCTGCCTGTCAGCATTATACAATTATATATCAATTTTTGATATAAAAATTGTCAAAATTGTTATATAAAAATTGATAATTTTATATCAGACGTACACTGTAGGAGCCCTACAGATGACCCTAGGATTTTGAGGAATAGTAAACAGTAAAGTGCTATAAAGCAGATGTTTTAATGTGCTGATAAAGACACTAATGTTGGGTGATAAGTGTCCAGCAATGGTCAAATGGTGTGTTGTATGTTCCAATGTTGGTGGTAATTGTACCAGCGGTACACGTACCAAAGCAACATTTGTGGAACCTCACAGTATTCAAGAGAGAACTGGATAAACACCTCCAAAGGATACCTGATCAACCAGGCTGTGACTCATACGTCAGGCTGCGAGCAGCCGCGTCCAACAGCCTGGTTGACCAATCCAGCAACCAAGAGACCTGATCGACGACCGGGCCGCGGGGTCGCTAAGCCCCGAAATCACCTCAAGGTAGATAACCAATTACCGCGTAACGTGGATGTTGGGTCCCTTAATTGTTTCAAGCGTGGGTTGGACATGTACATGAGTGGGATTGGGTGGTTATAAATAGCTACCTCGTATGGGCCTTCTGCTGTTACCTTTTTTCTTATGTTCTCAATACACACAGAAATCACAATAGCGTGATGTATCAAGTGAACACATGACTAAGGCGCAGCTGGGAACATCCCGTGGGTTGGTTCGAACCCTCATCAGCGCCCCTTGTGGATTTGTGTATGTATGCTTGGTTATGGTATATGATGCGTTATGGTAACAACAGAGAAAGACAAAGACACAAGCGCTGACAGTAGAGAGTGAGTATGAGAGTGAGTATGAGAGTGAGTATGAGAGTGAGTATGAGAGTGAGTATGAGAGCGAGTATGAGAGTGAGTATGAGAGTGAGTATGAGAGTGAGTATGAGAGTGAGTATGAGAGTGAGTATGAGAGTGAGTATGAGAGTGAGTATGAGAGTGAGTATGAGAGCGAGTATGAGAGCGAGTATGAGAGTGAGTATGAGAGTGAGTATGAGAGTGAGTATGAGAGTGAGTATGAGAGTATGAGAGTGAGTATGAGAGTGAGTATGAGAGTATGAGAGTGAGTATGAGAGTATGAGAGTGAGTATGAGAGTGAGTATGAGAGTATGAGAGTGAGTATGAGAGTATGAGAGTGAGTATGAGAGTGAGTATGAGAGCGAGTATGAGAGCGAGTATGAGAGTGAGTATGAGAGTGAGTATGAGAGTGAGTATGAGAGTATGAGAGCGAGTATGAGAGTGAGTATGAGAGTATGAGAGTGAGTATGAGAGTGAGTATGAGAGCGAGTATGAGAGTGAGTATGAGAGCGAGTATGAGAGTGAGTATGAGAGTGAGTATGAGAGTGAGTATGAGAGTATGAGAGCGAGTATGAGAGTGAGTATGAGAGTATGAGAGTGAGTATGAGAGTGAGTATGAGAGCGAGTATGAGAGTGAGTATGAGAGTGAGTATGAGAGTATGAGAGTGAGTATGAGAGTGAGTATGAGAGCGAGTATGAGAGCGAGTATGAGAGTGAGTATGAGAGCGAGTATGAGAGCGAGTATGAGAGCGAGTATGAGAGTGAGTATGAGAGCGAGTATGAGAGTGAGTATGAGAGTGAGTATGAGAGTATGAGAGTGAGTATGAGAGTGAGTATGAGAGTGAGTATGAGAGTATGAGAGCGAGTATGAGAGTGAGTATGAGAGTGAGTATGAGAGTGAGTATGAGAGTGAGTATGAGAGCGAGTATGAGAGTGAGTATGAGAGCGAGTATGAGAGCGAGTATGAGAGCGAGTATGAGAGTGAGTATGAGAGCGAGTATGAGAGCGAGTATGAGAGCGAGTATGAGAGCGAGTATGAGAGTGAGTATGAGAGTATGAGAGTGAGTATGAGAGTATGAGAGTGAGTATGAGAGTGAGTATGAGAGCGAGTATGAGAGCGCGTATGAGAGCGAGTATGAGAGCGAGTATGAGAGTGCGTATGAGAGCGAGTATGAGAGCGAGTATGAGAGCGAGTATGAGAGCGAGTATGAGAGCGAGTATGAGAGGAACAGCAAGCTCAAACACTGGGTAGTAATCCTGTCCAAAGATCCTATTAAACAAAACCCAATAAAGTCTGTGTCACAAGGAAACACTCTTGCGCCCTCAGGTTGGTAAGTTGTTGGGCACTTAACCGCCTCAGTCACAGCTGGAGAAGTGTCTGGCCCAGGAGAAGTGTCTGGCCCAGGAGAAGTGTCTGGCCCAGGAGAAGTGTCTGGCCCCGGAGAAGTGTCTGGCCCCAGGAGAAGTGTCTGGCCCCAGGAGAAGTGTCTGGCCCCAGGAGAAGTGTCTGGCCCCAGGAGAAGTGTCTGGCCCCGGAGAAGTGTCTGGCCCCGGAGAAGTGTCTGGCCCAGGAGAAGTGTCTGGCCCAGGAGAAGTGTCTGGCCCCGGAGAAGTGTCTGGCCCCAGGAGAAGTGTCTGGCCCCAGGAGAAGTGTCTGGCCCCAGGAGAAGTGTCTGGCCCCAGGAGAAGTGTCTGGCCCCAGGAGAAGTGTCTGGCCCAGGAGAAGTGTCTGGCCCCGGAGAAGTGTCTGGCCCCGGAGAAGTGTCTGGCCCCAGGAGAAGTGTCTGGCCCCGGAGAAGTGTCTGGCCCCAGGAGAAGTGTCTGGCCCCAGGAGAAGTGTCTGGCCCCAGGAGAAGTGTCTGGCCCCGGAGAAGTGTCTGGCCCAGGAGAAGTGTCTGGCCCAGGAGAAGTGTCTGGCCCCGGAGAAGTGTCTGGCCCCAGGAGAAGTGTCTGGCCCCAGGAGAAGTGTCTGGCCCAGGAGAAGTGTCTGGCCCCAGGAGAAGTGTCTGGCCCAGGAGAAGTGTCTGGCCCAGGAGAAGTGTCTGGCCCCGGAGAAGTGTCTGGCCCCAGGAGAAGTGTCTGGCCCCAGGAGAAGTGTCTGGCCCCAGGAGAAGTGTCTGGCCCCAGGAGAAGTGTCTGGCCCCAGGAGAAGTGTCTGGCCCCAGGAGAAGTGTCTGGCCCCAGGAGAAGTGTCTGGCCCCAGGAGAAGTGTCTGGCCCCAGGAGAAGTGTCTGGCCCCAGGAGAAGTGTCTGGCCCAGGAGAAGTGTCTGGCCCCGGAGAAGTGTCTGGCCCCGGAGAAGTGTCTGGCCCCAGGAGAAGTGTCTGGCCCCAGGAGAAGTGTCTGGCCCAGGAGAAGTGTCTGGCCCAGGAGAAGTGTCTGGCCCCAGGAGAAGTGTCTGGCCCCGGAGAAGTGTCTGGCCCCAGGAGAAGTGTCTGGCCCCGGAGAAGTGTCTGGGCCCAGGAGAAGTGTCTGGCCCCGGAGAAGTGTCTGGCCCCGGAGAAGTGTCTGGCCCCGGAGAAGTGTCTGGCCCCAGGAGAAGTGTCTGGCCTCAGGAGAAGTGTCTGGCCCCAGGAGAAGTGTCTGGCCCCAGGAGAAGTGTCTGGCCCCAGGAGAAGTGTCTGGCCCCGGAGAAGTATCTGGCCCAGGAGAAGTGTCTGGCCCCAGGAGAAGTGTCTGGCCCCAGGAGAAGTGTCTGGCCCCGGAGAAGTGTCTGGCCCCGGAGAAGTGTCTGGCCCCGGAGAAGTGTCTGGCCCCGGAGAAGTGTCTGGCCCCGGAGAAGTGTCTGGCCCCAGGAGAAGTGTCTGGCCCCGGAGAAGTGTCTGGCCCCAGGAGAAGTGTCTGGCCCCGGAGAAGTGTCTGGGCCCAGGAGAAGTGTCTGGCCCCGGAGAAGTGTCTGGCCCCGGAGAAGTGTCTGGCCCCGGAGAAGTGTCTGGCCCCAGGAGAAGTGTCTGGCCTCAGGAGAAGTGTCTGGCCCCAGGAGAAGTGTCTGGCCCCAGGAGAAGTGTCTGGCCCCAGGAGAAGTGTCTGGCCCCGGAGAAGTATCTGGCCCAGGAGAAGTGTCTGGCCCCAGGAGAAGTGTCTGGCCCCAGGAGAAGTGTCTGGCCCAGGAGAAGTGTCTGGCCCAGGAGAAGTGTCTGGCCCCGGAGAAGTGTCTGGCCCCGGAGAAGTGTCTGGCCCCAGGAGAAGTGTCTGGCCCAGGAGAAGTGTCTGGCCCCAGGAGAAGTGTCTGGCCCCGGAGAAGTGCCTGGCCCCGGAGAAGTGCCTGGCCCCAGGAGAAGTGTCTGGGCCCAGGAGAAGTGTCTGGCCCCAGGAGAAGTGTCTGGCCCCGGAGAAGTGCCTGGCCCCGGAGAAGTGCCTGGCCCCAGGAGAAGTGTCTGGGCCCCAGGAGAAGTGTCTAGCCAGGAGAACCTTTGGTGCCAGAAACCGTTGAACATAAACCCTATATTATTGGGAGAGTGTAAGTGACCCAAAATATACTCCCTGGAACGCTGGTGAGCCAAACATGGTGTGCAGCAGGAAAATATTGGAGCGGATGGTGGGGAAGTGTTGGTGGGGGAGGATGGTGGTAGGGAGAGTACTGGGGATGGTGAGGGGGCGGCTGATTGGGGGATAGTGTGTGGGGGGGGGGGGGGGAAGAGTTGTGGATGGTGAGTGAGGCGCGCCGCACAGCCTGGCTGGCGTCTGAGAGTTCCTCGACCCCAAGCACCCACCCACCCAGGCTGTGTACCCTGCTGTCTGCTCTCTTGCTGAGTCTTGCTGCTCTCACTCTTCACTCTGCTGCCTACTTCTCTTCTTGTATTACTCTTCCTCTTGTTGCACAGCAGCACAGATTGCTTAGAGGCCAATATAGAGAACATGTACGGCGCACATACCCATGATGACCCTAAATTATTGGGTTGCAACCCGTTCTCGCACTTTCTTATAGTCAATATTGACATTAAATAAGTGCATATGTGACATACTAATTTATTGTCAATATTTTAGTTTATCTTGAAAAGCTTCATAGAAAACACCGATCTTACCTAACCTTCTTAGTATGTTAAGATAAGCATCTTATTGCTTCGATAGTACCTGTACCTGTACCAGGTACAGGTACTATCTTGAGATCTTGAGGTTATCTTGAGATGATTACGGGGCTTTAGTGTCCCCGCGGCCCGGTCCTCGACCAGGCCTCCACCCCCAGGAAGCAGCCCGTGACAGCTGACTAACACCCAGGTACCTATTTTACTGCTAGTTAACAGGGGCATAGGGTGAAAGAAACTCTGCCCATTGTTTCTCGCCGGCGCCTGGGATCGAACCCAGGACCACAGGATCACAAGTCCAGCGTGCTGTCCGCTCGGCCAACCGGCTCCCGTAAGTACAAGTTAAGTTTGATAGAAGATATGAGTGTATGAGAGTAGACTGCTCTCCCCCCCCCCCCCCCCCCCACCGTCCCCGACAGTGCGGGACAAGGATCACGTGTCACGCTGACCACCGCAGCGGCTGTTGCCTAAAGTGGCGTCTGAATTTGACAGGAAATAAATAATGTGCATGTATTACTGCGCTGTTAATGTTGTGATCACCGACACTGTTACTGCCAGCAGGGTCACTACTTCCCCTGCTTGATACCTGCTTGATGGGGTTCTGGGAGTTCTACACCCCAAGCCCGGCCCGAGGCCAGGCTTGACTTGTGAGAGTTTGGTCCACCAGGCTGTTGCTTGGAGCGGCCCGCAGGCCCACATATACCTGGTTGATGGGGTTCTGGGAGTTGTTCTACTGCCCAAGCCCGGCCCGAGGCCAGGCTTGACTTGTGAGAGTTTGGTCCACCAGACTGTTGCTTGGAGCGGCCCGCAGGCCCACATATACCTGGTTGATGGGGTTCTGGGAGTTCTTCTACTGCCCAAGCCCGGCCCGAGGCCAGGCTTGACTTGTGAGAGTTTGGTCCACCAGGCTGTTGCTTGGAGCGGCCCGCAGGCCCACATACCCACCACAGCCCGGTTGGTCCGGCACTCCTTGGAGGAAACAATCTAGTTTCCTCTTGAAGATGTCCACGGTTGTTCCGGCAATATTTCTTATGCTCGCTGGGAGGACGTTGAACAACCGCGGACCTCTGATGTTTATACAGTGTTCTCTGATTGTGCCTATGGCACCTCTGCTCTTCACTGGACCTCTGATGTTTATACAGTGTTCTCTGATTGTGCCTATGGCACCTCTGATGTTTATACAGTGTTCTCTGATTGTGCCTATGGCACCTCTGCTCTTCACTGGACCTCTGATGTTTATACAGTGTTCTCTGATTGTGCCTATGGCACCTCTGCTCTTCGCTGGTTCTATTCTGCATTTTCTTCCATATCGTTCACTCCAGTATGTTGTTATTTTACTGTGTAGATTTGGTACTTGGCCCTCCAGTATCTTCCATGTGTATATTATTTGGTATCTCTCTCGTCTTCTTTCTAGTGAGTACATTTGGAGAGCTTTGAGACGATCCCAATAATTTAGGTGCTTTATCTCGTCTATGTATGCCGTATATGTTCTCTGTATTCCCTCTATTTCAGCAATCTCTCCTGCTCTGAAGGGGGAAGTGAGTACTGAGCAGTACTCAAGACGGGACAACACAAGTACCTTGAAAGAGTACAACCATTGTGATGGGATCCCTGGATCTAAAAGTTCTCGTAATCCATCCTATCATTTTTCTGGCTGACGCAATATTTGCTTGGTTATGCTCCCTAAACGTTGGTCGTCAGACATCATAATTCCCAAATCCTTTACATGTTGCTTTCCTACTATGGGCAGATTTGATTGTGTTTTGTACCCTGTATTATGTTTAAGGTCCTCATTTTTATCGTACCTGAGTACCTGCAATTTATCACTGTTAAACATCATGTTATTTTCTGCTGCCCAATCAAACATTTTGTTGATATCAGCTTGTAGTTTTTCAATGTCTTGAGTCGAGGTAATTTTTATGCTGATTTTCGTGTCATCTGCAAAGGATGACACGAAGCTGTGACTTGCATTTTTGTCTATATCTGATATGAGAATCAGGAAAAGTGATGCTACTGCCAGCGTGGTCACTACTCCCCCCTCCCCCCCATCCCTTGTGCTGCAAGTAATACTAGTGTGTGTCAACAGCCATTGTAGACATGGCCTTCACAGTGGCATGTTGGCACTAATATGTGTCACAAGTCATGTGTGTGTGTGCCAGAGAGCGTGGCATCCCGGGGAAGACTGGTAGTGGTGGTGGTGGTAGTTTTGGTGGTAGCGGTGATGGTGCTCCTGGTGATGGTGGTAGTGGTGATGGTGGTAGCGATGGTGGCGGCGGCTTATGTCTTGTTCAAATACGTGGCGTGCTGGGTGCCATCTGATCTCTGCATGTGGCACTTGAGTGACTTCCCGTGTGAGGCAGTGTGCCGGGGGGGGGGGGGGGCTGGCACTTGTCTGGGAGGGGGGTAGTGGAGAGGAGGAGGGGGGGGGCAGTAGTGCCATCAGTATTATGTGATTTTGCTTCTAAAGCACCACAATTGTGACGCGATAGCATTGGCATTACTGTCTACCCTCCTACCTGTTCTGCCATTGCTATCTATCCTACCTACCTGTTCTACCACTACTGTCTACCCCACCTACCTGTTCTACCACTAATGTCTACCCCACCTTTATGTTCTACCACTACTGTCTACCCCACCTACCTGTTCTACCACTAATGTCTACCCCACCTTTATGTTCTACCACTACTGTCTACCCCACCTACCTGTTCTACCACAAATGTCTACCCCACCTTTATGTTCTACCACTACTGTCTACCCCACCTAACCTGTTTTACCACTACTGTCTACCCCACCTAACCTGTTTTACCACTACTGTCTACCCCACCTACCTGTTCTACCTGACGTAAGTTCCGGGGATTAACGTCCTCGCGGCCCGGTCTCTGACCAGGCATCCCAGAGGGTGGTTTGGTCAACCAGGCTGTTGGAGGCAGCTGGTTGTGGAATCCAACAACAAAATACAATGACACGCTAGAGAGAGAGAGAGAGAGAGAGAGAGAGAGAGAGAGAGAGAGAGAGAGAGAGAGAGAGAGAGTGAGAGAGAGTGTGAGAGTGTGAGAGTGTGTGTGAATGAATGAATGAATGAATGAATAAATCCTGGTTTGTGCCTCAGAGAGGCTACGGGATCCAGTAAGTTCAGTAGAACTTCGGTTTCAACTCTTTTAACCCTGTCGTAGCTCAGTCGATTAAGGCAGTGTCTGGGATACTCCCGGACGCAGGTTCGAATCCTCGTCACGGCCCTTGTGGATTTGTTCAGTAAGAGAGAGATAATCAGAAGTCTTCAGCGCTCAGTTGAAGCGCCTTCAGTCCAATTAGAGGACAGTGTAGCCATCAGAGCTTCAGATAGATTTATTGCAAATTGATGCAATTAATTCCAATCAGAACGTCCTGTTCTGATAGTATTTCTAACTGTGGATCATGGTTATCTTGAGATGATTTCGGGGCTTTTTAGTGTCCCCGCGGCCCGGTCCTCGACCAGGCCTCCCCCCCAGGAAGCAGCCCGTGACAGCTGAGCTGACTAACTCCCAGGTACCGATTTACTGCTAGGTAACAGGGGCATTCAGGGTGAAAGAAACTTTGCCCATTTATTTCTGCCTCGTGCGGGAATCGAACCCGCGCCACAGAATTACGAGTCCTGCGCGCTATCCACCAGGCTACGAGGCCTACTCATATCGACGTAATGGAGAATTAGATACTAGAATTTGTTCCTATTGACTTTATACCACTCTGAAAACAAGTTTAAACCCAAACTTATATAATCCTCAGCCTAGTATAGCACATATATAGACTATATTAGGCCTCCGCGTGCATAATTAGGCCTAGAAAGGTTACGTTGTTTGCAACATCAGTAAACACAAACATTTCCTGTTTATCTAAATACAGTAGTATCGATTTTTATTTTCTAATTGCGTTTTGCCTCAGTGTACTTACGAAGGTCCTCACCGTTACTGTGACTACTGTTGACACAGGAGGATAGGCTGGGCGGTAATGGACAGCCCTGGGGCCAGATTCACGAAGCAGTTACGCAAGCACTTAGGAACCTCTGGGGCCAGATTCACGAAGTAGTTACGCAAGCAGTTACGAACCTGAGGGCAGATTCACGAAGCGGTTACGCAAGCACTTACGAACGTGTACATCTTTCCTCGATCTTTGGCGGCTTTGTTTACATTTATTAAACAGTTTACAAGCATGAAAACTTGCCAATCAACTGTTGTTATTGTTATAAACAGCCTCCTGGTGCTTCGGAGCTCATTAACTGTTTAATAATTGTAAACAAAGCCGCCAAAGATTGAGAAAAGATGGACAGGTTCGTAAGTGCTTGCGTAACTGTTTCGTGAATCTGGGCCTCAGGTTCGTAGGTGCTTGCGTAACTGCTTCGTGAATCTGGCCTCAGGTTCGTAAGTGCTTGCGTAACTGCTTCGTGAATCTGGCCTCAGGTTCGTAAGTGCTTGCCTAACTGCTTCGTAAATCTGGCCCCCAGGAGGATAGTAGCGAGGGCTAGTTCTTTCTCCAAGGTGTACAGATTCCTGAGCCTACTGGGCTCTATCATATCTACATTTAAACTGAATCTGTGTGTGTGTGTGTGTGTGTGTGTGTGTGTGTGTGTGTGTGTGTGTGTGTGTGTGTGTGTACTCACCTAGTTTTTGCTTTTTGCTTTTTGTGTGTGTGTGTGTGTGTGTGTGTGTGTGTGTGTGTGTGTGTGTGTGTGTGTGTGTGTGTGTGTGTGTGTGTGTGTGTGTGTGGAGACCTTAGGACTAAGCAGACAAGCAGCCTCAGACTATTCACTAGAGGCATTACCCCTCGCCAGGCTGCTGGAGTAGAACTCTAGAAATCGTGTCGAGGTAATCCACAGGTATAGGAAGGGTTAGAGGAGCGAGGGTGAGGAGGGTGGGTAGGGAGCAGGGCGCGGGTGATGGAATGTGGTGGCGGGAATGTGGTGGCGGGAATGTGGTGGCGGGAAGGTGGTGGCGGGAATGTGGTGGCGGGAATGTTGTGGCGCGTCTTCAACCGCCATGCAGGAAGCCTCGTCAGTGGGGGTCACTATTCCCTCAAAGCCAAAATCAATATGGTGCATTTTCCAGGTAATATTGATGATGCAGGGCGTGTGTGTGTGTGTGTGTCGTGGGGCTGGCTGCAGACACCTTGTCTCCGGCCTGTGTGTGTGTGTGTGTGTGTGTGTGGGGGGGGGGGGGGTAGTGGGAGAGCGCCCCCACACTACCCCCCCTCACCAGTCTTGCTCGACTGACACACCCAGCCACTCCCACACATACCTCAACACCACTCTGTGTGTGTGTGTGTGTGTGTGTGTGTGTGTGTGTGTGTGTGTGTGTGTGTGTGTGTGTGTGTGTGTGTGTGTGTGTGTGTGTGTGTGTGTGTGTGGCTGGCAACTCACACGCAACTGAGTACAACTCACCTGGTTGTACTCACCTAGTTGTGCTTGCGGGGGTTGGAGTTCTGTCTCTTTGGTCCCGCCTCTCAACTATCAATCAACTGATGTACAGGTTCCTGAGCCTACTGGGCTCTATCATATCTACACTTGAAACTGTGTATGGAGTCAGCCTCCACCACATCACTGCCTAGTGCATTCCACCTGTTAACTACTCTGACACTGAAAAAGCTCTTTCTAACGCCTCTGTGGCTCATTTGGGTACTCAGTTTCCACCTGTGTCCCCTTGTTCGCGTCCCACCAGTGTTGAATAGTTCCTGCTCCTTCAAGTATGTTTATTGAGATAAGCAATAAATACATCTCAAAGGGATAGAGTAGCTTAGGCTATTTCTACCCCCCTTGCTGCTCCTTAAGTGCATTCAATTTTCCAACAGCTCTCCCGCTAAAAAATACTTTTTGGCGTGAGAGAGAAGCTGAGTTTCCAGCTTCCACCCGTGTTCCCTTGTTCTGTTAGACGAAATGTTCCCACTTTTTTACTATTTCCATTCTGTCAATCCCCCTGAGTATTTTATGTTTCTATCATATCCCTCCTCTCCTTCCTTTTTTCTACTCGTCAAGTTCAGTTCCTTCAGGCGCTCTTCATATCCCATCCCTCGTAACGTTGGGACGAGCCTCGTCGCAAACTTTTCAACCTTTTCGAGTTTCCTTATGTGTTTTTTCAGGTGGGGGCTCCATGATGGGGCGGCATACTCTAAGACTGGCCTCACGTAGGCAGTGTAAAGCGCCCTAAATGCCTCCTCACTTAGGTTTCTGAATGATGTTCTAACTTTTGCCAGTGTAGAGTACGCTGCTGTCGTTATTCTATTTATTTGTAGTTTAGGAGTTAGATTTGGTGTTACGTCCATTCCCAGGTCTCTCTCGAATCATCACAGGTAGGCAGTTCCCCTTCATCTTGTACTGTTCCTTTGGTCTCCTATCATCTAATCCCATCTCCATAACTTTACATTTACTCGTGTTGAACTTCAGTAGCCATTTCTCTGACCATCTCTGCAACCTGTTCAAGTCTTCTTGGAGGATCCTACAATCCTCATCTGTCACAACTCTTGTTAATTTTGCATCATCCGCGAACATTGACATATAGGACTCTACTCCCGTAAACGTGAAGTTCACGTATATTTGAAGTAGAACTGGTCCCAGCACCGATCCTTGAGGTACTCCACTCGTTACTGTTCGTTAGTCTGACTTCTCGCCCCTTACCGTTACTCTCTGGCTCCTTCCTGTTAGGTAGTTTCTTACCCATGTTAGGGCCTTTCCGCTCACTCCCGTCTGCCTCTAAAGTTTGAATAGCAGTTTCCCGTGCAGTAATGAATCAAAGGCTTTTTGACAGTCTAGAAATATGCAGTCTGCCCAACCTTCTCTCTTGCCTTATTTTCATTATTTTATCATAGAATTCCAGAAGGTTTGTTAGGTATGATTTCCCTTCACTGAAACCATGTTGGTGTTTGTTTACAAACCAGATGTTCTCTAGGTAGGTGCGTGCGTGCGTGTGTGCGTGTGTGAGTGCGTGCGTGTGTGCGTGTGTGAGTGCGTGCGTGCATGAACGTGCAATGGTTCTAAAAGATGTTTGTCTTTTTCAGGTAGGGGCCGATGTTAAGTGAAGCTGCAGTAAGGTGTGAAGCGGATAACTTCTCCATCTTCGGTAAGTTGATTCCTGTTGAGATGTTTACACTTCCCTACACTCCTCCACCACACCCTCCCACACTCCTCCACCACACCCTCCAACACTCCTCCACCACACCCTCCCACACTCCTCCACCACACCCTCCCACACTCCTCCACCACACCCTCCCACACTCCTCCTCCACACCCTCCCACACTCCTCCACCACACTTCCCCACACTCCTCCACCACACCCTCCCACACTCCTCCTCCACACCCTCCCACACTCCTCCACCACACTTCCCCACACTCCTCCACCACACCCTCCCACACTCCTCCACCACACCCTCCAACACTCCTCCACCACACCCTCCCACACTCCTCCACCACACACTCTCACACTCCCCCAAACTATCAATGGTGAAAAAGTGTAATAGAATGAACTAGGAAGTGATATGGTGGAGGCTGACTCCATACAGGAATCGGTACACCAGTATGTTGACGGTTGAGAGGCGGGACCAAAGAGCCAAAGCTTAACAAAGAAATTAGTGAAATTCTAAGAAGCCAGTATGAGGCTATGTTTAGCACACCAATAAACATGAAAATTGATGACCCAGACAGCTTCTTTATGAATGACATTCAAGCTGCATATAATATAACGGATATTACCACAAACTCGGAAAACTTTGAAAGAGAAATTGACAACATACCCATGCACTCAGCTCCTGGTTCTGACTCATGGAATTCAATATTCATAAAGAAATGTAAAGTACCAGTAGCGAGAGCACTCAGCGTATTATGGAGAAAGAGCCTGGATACAGGGGAGATACCAGCAGCACTTAAATCTCCAGATATAGCTCCTTTGCACAAGGGGGGTAGTAAAGCCTTGGCAAAAAATTATAGACCAGTTGCACTAACATCACACATAATAAAAGTTTTTGAAAGTGTGATTAGGAATTAAATTTCTAGTTTTATGGAAAATAATGAACCACTCAACCCAGGACAACATGGATTTAGAGCGGGAGGATCCTGTCTGTCACAGTTACTCAACCACTATGACAAAAATCACAGAACCTCTAGAAGAAAAGCAAAATACAGATGTTGTATACACAGACTTTGCAAAGGCATTTGACAAATGTGACCATGGAGTGATAGCTCACAAAATGAGGTCAATGGGAATAACTGGTAAAGTAGGACGCTGGATACTCAATTTCCTGGCGAACTTGCACCGCTGCTGTTCCTTATTCTCATACCAGATATAGACAAAAATGCAAGTCACAGCTTCGTATCATCCTTTGCAGATGACACATAAATCAGCATGAAAATTACTTCTGTTTAAGACATTGAAAAACTGCAGCAGATATCAACAAAGTTCAGGTACGGTAAAAATGAGGACCTTAAACATAATACAGGGTACAAAACACAATCAAATCTGCCCATAGTAGGAAAACAACATGTCAAGGATTTGGGAATAATAATGTCTGACGACCTAACGTTTAAGGAGCATAACCAAGCAAATATTGCGGCAGCCAGAAAAATAATAGGATGGATTACGAGAACTTTCAAATCCAGGGATCCCATCACAATGGTTGTACTCTTCAAGTCACTTGTGTTGTCCCGTCTTGAGTACTGCTCAGTACTCACTCCCCTTCAGAGCAGGAGAGATTGCTGAAATAGAGGGAATACAGAGAACATATACGGCACGCATAGACGAGATAAAACACCTAAATTATTGGGATCGTCTCTAAGCTCTCCAAATGTACTCACTAGAAAGGAGACGAGAGAGATACCAAATAATATACACGTGGAAAATACTGGAGGGCCAGGTCCCAAATCTGCACAGTAAAATAACAACATACTGGAGTGAACGATATGGAAGAAAATGCAGAATAGAACCAGTGAAGAGCGACCTTGCGGGCGGCCTTGCGGGCGGCCTTGCGGGCGGCCTTGCGGGCGGCCTTGCGGGCGGCCTAGCGGGCGGCCTAGCGGGCGGCCTAGCGGGCGACCTTGCGGGCGGCCTTGCGGGCGGCTTTGCGGGCGACCTAGCGGGCGGCATTGCGGGCCTGCGGGCGGCCTAGCGGGCCTGCGGTCGGCCTAGCGGGCCTGCGGGCGGCCTAGTGGGCCTGCGGGCGGCCTAGTGGGCCTGCGGGCGGCCAGCACAAACTGCCTAGTTGACCAGACAAGCACCAGGGAAGCAGCCAGCCTTCCTAAACACTGGACAGGTGGTCGTTAATCCAGCCGCCAGGCCCCCTCTCATTATGAGTGGAAACATCTCGACACAAGACTCATAAATATTGTTCGAACTTTCTGTATTTGTGTTCGAACTTTCTAAGTTGACGTTCGAACTTTCTAAGTTGACGTTCGAACTTTCTAAGTTGACGTTCGAACTTTCTAAGTTCACGTTCGAGCTTTCTATGTTGAGTATGACATCTGTCAATTCTTCACCCCATATACTGTAAAATGCAAATAATTGCTAACATAACTTAAATATCTACTTTATATATGAGAATTTTATGGGTAACTTAGAGTATTACTACTTAATATAGGAGAAAACCCCGATGTTGACAACGCTGTACGGTAATATTGACGACTGCGTCTCTTGCGTCGTCTCTCACTTGGACGAGTCTACCCTGACGAGAGGTGACCGTTATCTTGAGGTTATCTAGAGATGATTTCGGGGCTTTAGTGTCCCCGCTGCCCGGTCCTCGACCAGTCCTCCACCCCCAGGAAGCAGCCCGTGACGGCTGACTAACACCCAGGTACCTATTTTACTGCTAGGTAACAGGGGCATAGGGTGGTTATCTTGAGGTTATCTTGAGATGATTTCGGGGCTTTAGTGTCCCCGCGGCCCGGTCCTCGACCAGGCCTCCACCCCCAGGAAGCAGCCCGTGACGGCTGACTAACACCCAGGTACCTATTTTTCTGCTAGGTAACAGGGGCATAGGGTGAAAGAAACTCTGCCCATTGTTTCTCGCCGGCGCCTGGGATCGACCCCAGGACCACAGGATCATAAGACCAGCGTGCTGTCCGC
This sequence comes from Procambarus clarkii, assembly GCF_040958095.1. Taxonomy (NCBI): domain Eukaryota; kingdom Metazoa; phylum Arthropoda; class Malacostraca; order Decapoda; family Cambaridae; genus Procambarus; species Procambarus clarkii. The sequence goes on along the minus strand of NC_091239.1, from coordinate 16,212,505 downwards.
TCGGCCGACCGGCTCCCTGTAGGGTACCCTGTAGGACAGGGGTAGACAGATCTTGACAGTGTTCAAATCTGTTGTCCCTCAAGTCCCAAGAAGTCAACTAAACACACAACTACATTTGATAAAACTTTTGTTTGTTTATCAAATTCAAAAGTACAATGAGCACAACCTCCCCCCCCCCCCCCGTACACCAGCGTCCACACAAGGAGCCGGTCGGCCGAGCGGACAGCACGCTGGACTTGTGATCCTGTGGTCTTGGGTTCGATCCCGGGCGCCGGCGAGAAACAATGGACAGAGTTTCTTTCACCCTATGCCCCCTGTTACCTAGCAGTAAAATAGGTACCTGGGTGTTAGTCAGCTGTCACGGGCTGCTTCCTGGGGGTGGAGGCCTGGTCAAGGACCAGGCCGCGGGGACACTAAAGCCCCGAAATCAACTCAAGATAACCTCAAGAAGATAACCAAGGTGTACACAAAGGTGTACAGGTGTACGGAAGGGGGAGCCGGTGGCTGGTGGACAGAACACTGGACGCGTGACCCTGTGGTCCCGGGTTCGATCCCAGGCGCTGGATAGAAACGATAGGCAGAGTTTCTTTCACCCTGATGCGCTTGTTACCTAGCAATAAATAGGTAACTGGGAGTTAGTCAGCTGTCACGGGCTGCTTCCTGGGGGTGGAGGCCTGGTCGTTGACCGGGCCGCGGGGACACTAAGCCCTGAAATCATCTCAAGATAAAGTGGACACAAGGTATACAGAAGGTGTACAGAAGGGCTTGGTTGACCAATCCAGCAACGAGGAGGCCTGGTTGAGGACCGGGCCGCGGGGACGCTGAGCCCCGGAAGCACCTCAAGGTAAGGTGTACACAAGGGTGTCCACTCGGCCAGGTGCTGTCCTTTCTCAGAGTAGTTCAGTCCTCCATTATGTTGGAGACCCGCAGAGTTGACAGCCAACTGGTATTACCACCTTTAATGGCCCTTAATGGAGAGGTTCACAGGCTTTTTGCGTCCCCTTACGCACGTTGGTGGTGGGGGAGGGGGTGGGGGAGCTGGGAGGGGTGTGGGGGGGGGCACAATGACCAGTGTCCTTTATAGGGGGCAAAACCTCGACCTACCTACCTTGAGGTGCTTCCGGGGCTTAGTGTCCCCGCGGCCCGGTCGTCGACCAGGCCTCCTGGTTGCTGGACTGATCAACCAGGCTGTTAGACGCGGCTGCTCGCAGCCTGACGTATGAGTCACAGCCTGGTTGATCGGGTATCCTTTGGAGGTGCTTATCCAGTTCTCTCTTGAACACTGTGAGGGGTTTGCCAGTTATGCCCCTTATGTGTAGTGGAAGCGTGTTGAACAGTCTCGGGCCTCTGATGTTGATAGAGTTCTCTCTCAGAGTACCTGTTGCACCTCTGCTTTTCAACGGACCTATCAGTCTTAATCTAACCACCGAACTAACCTTCAAAACGACCGTTTCATCTTCACTGTCAACCCCACCACGACACTTTTCAGTCCCCCTCCCTACCCCCAAAACACTTTTCAACCCCCCCTCCCTACCCCCAAAACACTTTTCAACCCCCCCCTTTCCTACCTCCAAAACACTTTTCAATCCCCCCTCTCTACCTCCAAACCACTTTTCAACCCCCTCCCTACCCTCCAAAACACTTTTCAACCCCCCCCCCGTCCCTACCCTCCAAAACACTTTTCAACCCCCCTCCCTACCCCCAAAACACTTTTCAACCCCCCCTCCCTACCCTCCAAAACACTTTTCAACCCCCCTCCCTACCCCCAAAACACTTTTCAACCCCCCTCCCCGTACCTCCAAAACACTTTTCAACCCCTCTCTCTACCCCCAAAACACTTTTCAACCTCCCTCCCTACCTCCAAAACACTTTTCAACCCCTCTCACTACCTCCAAAACACTTTTCAACCTCCCTCCCTACCTCCAAAACACTTTTCAACCCCCCCTCCCTACCCCCAAAACACTTTTCAACCCCCCTCCCCCTACCTCCAAAACACTTTTCAAACCCCCCTCTCTACCTCCAAAACACTTTTCAACCGCCCCTCCCTACCTCCAAAACACTTTTCAACCCCCCTTCCCTACCTCCAAAACACTTTTCAACCCCCCCTCCTTACCCCCAAAACACTTTTCAACCCCCCTCCCTACCTCCAAAACACTTTTCAACCTCCCTTCCCTACCCCCAAAACACTTTTCAACCCCTCTCCCTACCTCCAAAACACTTTTCAACCCCCCTCCCCCTACCTCCAAAACACTTTTCAACCCCTCTCCCTACCTCCAAAACACTTTTCAACCTCCCTCCCTACCTCCAAAACACTTTTCAACCCCCCCTCCCTACCTCCAAAACACTTTTCAACCCCCCTCCCCCTACCTCCAAAACACTTTTCAACCCCTCTCCCTACCTCCAAAACACTTTTCAACCTCCCTCCCTACCTCCAAAACACTTTTCAACCCCCCTCCCCTTACCTCCCAAACACTTTTCAGACCCTCCAGAGATTGGGTTATTATTATTATTAACATCTTTATTGACAAAATTAATTACAGTTTTGCCTAATCTGAGGATTTTGATAGTCTTATTAAATTGAGGTTAATGCTAGTATTCACTGTCACGCAGGACAGAGGGTCATACATAAGACAATAGGCCTAAACTGTAGGCTGAAGCACATATATATCACGGTTACAATCAATGTTTTAATGTGTGGATATGTGAAAACAACTTTCTATTGTGCACTGCCACACAAGGGCAGGGATGGGTTCATAAGTGATACAGCTTAGAATATAAGTAGAAATTGTTCTTCATTCTTTAAAATGGACAAGCAAATTTTGGGTAAATTGTTAGGATGTCGTCCAGAACACCTGAGTCAATAAAATAGTTACACAGTTGGTGGTACAAGAGGCCAGGAGGTCTAAAGTCCTTTACGGTTTCACATTCATCAATATAGTGTTCTAGTGAATGCATTAAAGGTTTATCACAGAGTTTACAATCTGAATATTCTGGTAGTGGCTCAGCCTCACTAACCTGCCAGATGTGTCTATAGCCAAGGCGAATTCGCGCAATTACTACATCACATTGCCTGGTCCGGTTACTGTGCTGACCATACAAATACCTATTATTACAGAACTTGTCATAACTTTTAATACTGCAGCTTTCAGGTCTCTGTGCATTTCTTAGTTCTTCTAAATCTGAATTAATTTCTTTAATTTGTATGTTTCTAATAACTGCATTAGATAGTCCAAAATCATAATCAATGTTTTCTTTCCTGCAAGCCTCATTGGCCAATTGATCTACAAAGTCATGACAATTTACTTGCATTCCTTAATGCCAACAGAGATTTTCGCGAGCTTAAGGGTCAAGTTAAGAACACATATTGGGAACAATTCCTACAAGGTATCAATAGAACTACAACATTATCAGAAATGTGGAACAAAATTAAAAACATTACCAAACCTTCAGCCCCAGTTCAGCTTCATCATACTCCTGCAGAATATGCTGACATGCTCCTAGCTCAATGGTCTAGTGTCTCACAAATTTCTTCCTTACCCCCAGATATACAGCAGCATTTAAGAGATTGGGTGACCTTCATTTCGGTTTCTGGTGAGGTCTGGCTACCTGGTGCCTGGAAGAAGGTCCTTAGTGTGTGAGGCGGCGTCCTTGCCTGCTGGTTCAGCTGCGTCACTCATCCTGCCAGTGTACACACCGCCAGAACACCCTGAACAACACCTGCCTGCAGTGAACACACCGCCAGAACACCCTGAACAATACCTGCCAGTGAACACACCGCCAGAACACCCTGAACAACACCTGCCAGTGAACACACCGCCAGAACACCCTGAACAACACCCACTAATAGGGAGAAACCCCGCCGAGTTGTTCATCCTCTCTCTTGTTCAAAGATGCACCCGTTGCACGATCTCTCAGATAAGAAAAACTAGATAGTTTTCTTCAAGGAGTGCCGGACCAGCCGGGCTGTGGTGGGTATGTGGGCCTGTGGGCCGCTCCAAGCAACAGCCTAGTGGACCAAACTCTCACAAGTCAAGCCTGGCCTCGGGCCGGGCTTGGGGAGTAGAAAAACTCCCAGAACCCCATCAACCAGGTATATGTGGGCCTGCGGGCCGCTCCAAGCAACAGCCTGGTGGACCAAACTCTCACAAGTCAAGCCTGGCCTCGGGCCGGGCTTGGGGAGTAGAAAAACTCCCAGAACCCCATCAACCAGGTATATGTGGGCCTGCGGGCCGCTCCAAGCAACAGCCTGGTGGACCAAACTCTCACAAGTCAAGCCTGGCCTCGGGCCGGGCTTGGGGAGTAGAACAACTCCCACAACCCCATCAACCAGGTATATGTGGGCCTGCGGGCCGCTCCAAGCAACAGCCTGGTGGACCAAACTCTCACAAGTCAAGCCTGGCCTCGGGCCGGGCTTGGGCAGTAGAACAACTCCCAGAACCCCATCAACCAGGTATATGTAGGCCTGCGGGCCGCTCCAAGCAACAGCCTGGTGGACCAAACTCTCACAAGTCGAGCCTGGCCTCGGGCCGGGCTTGGGCAGTAGAACAACTCCCAGAACCCCATCAACCAGGTATATGTGGGCCTGCGGGCCGCTCCAAGCAACAGCCTGGTGGACCAAACTCTCACAAGTCAAGCCTGGCCTCGGGCCGGGCTTGAGCAGTAGAACAACTCCCAGAACCCCATCAACCAGGTATATGTGGGCCTGCGGGCCGCTCCAAGCAACAGCCTGGTGGACCAAACTCTCACAAGTCGAGCCTGGCCTCGGGCCGGGCTTGGGGAGTTGAACCAAAACTCCATCAACCAGGTATCAAACAGGAATTGTTAAATTGAGAGCGCTGGGTTCCTTCAACCCTCCCGCAAGCCAGCGTATCTGTTCCTCCACAGCTTCCAAGGTGACAGGGCGTCCACGGGACCGTCACCACCCTTCCCTTATTAGTTCAGGGGCCAGATTCACGAAGCAGTTACGCAAGCACTTACGAACCTGTACATCTTTTCTCAATCTTTGACGGCTTTGGTTGCATTTATTAAACAGTTTACAAGCATGAAAACTTGCCAATCAACTGTTGTTATTGCTATAAACAGCCTCCTGGTGCTTCGGAGCTCATTAACTGTTTAATAATTGTAAACAAAGCCGCCAAAGATTGAGAAAAGATGGACAGGTTCGTAAGTGCTTTCATGAATCTGGCCCCTGGCTTACCTGGACCATACCTGGATCCACAGCTCCTAGTGTCAACAACTATCCCTCTGTTTTCTGCCTGGGGCTTTGTAGCGCACATGAAATCTTGTACTCGAGACTTGTACTCGAGTCTTGTACTAAAATCTTATACTCTTGTACTCGAAATCGTAAACTCGAGAGCAAGTACTCCAAAATAGCACTAATAATTAAGGTGCTGACAGCACAGAAGAAAGGTGTTAGAATCTCTTGTATAGATACGAACCCGCACTAATACAACCCATCATCATGACAGACATAGCAGCCAAATTAGATGTTCGTCCAGACACTCGGGTCTGATGAGGGGGCCTCGTAGCCTGGTGGATAGCGCGCAGGACTCGCAATTATGTGGCGCGGGTTCGATTCCCGCACGAGGCAGAAACAAATGGGCAAAGTTTCTTTCACCCTGAATGCCCCTGATACCTAGCAGTAAATAGGTACCTGGGTGTTAGTCAGCTGTCACGGGCTGCTTCCTGGGGGTGGAGGCCTGGTCGAGGACCGGGCCGCGGGGACACTAAAGCCCCGAAATCATCTCAAGATAACCTCAAGATGAGAGAGAAACCAGAACGGAGAACGTTTTAAAAAATGGTTCAAAAATGTCTAAGAGGAGGAGCATAAAAAGCTATGATTAGTTTAATCTGCGACCTACACGGGCATCACACAACGTACATCAGACACTGAGACCTGCACATGGTCAAGGTTGCTCTCGGGGGTTCTCAACTAGTTTCGCTTGTACGGGGGTTGTGCTCTGGCTCTTTGGTCCCGCCTCTCAACCGTTAATCAACTGGTGAGGTTGATTGTTGTTACGTGGGTCAGTCAACTGGTGTGTGTGTGTGTGTGTGTGTGTGTGTGTGTGTGTGTGTGTGTGTGTGTGTGTGTGTGTGTGTGTGTGTGTTTACTAGTTGTGTTTTTACGGGGGTTGAGCTTTGCTCTTTCGGCCCGCCTCTCAACTGTCAATCAACTGTTTACTAACTACTTTTTTTTTTTTTTTTTTTTTTTTTTTTCCCACACCACACACACACACACACCCCAGGAAGCAGCCCGTGACAGCTGACTAACTCCCAGGTACCTATTTACTACTAGGTAACAGGGGCATTCAGGGCGAAATAAAGTTCGCCCATTTGTTTGTCTCGTGCGGGAATCGAACCCGCGCCACAGAATTAAGAGTCCTGCACGCTATCCACCAGGCTACCAGGCCCCCGTGTGTGTGTGTGGGGGGGGGGGGACATTCCAACAAGCAGCACACTAGTATGAAGGAGATAAGGAAGAGAGACGTGTCCAGTGATAAGGAACAGATCAGTCAGCGAGCGCCTTCTCACAACACACCACTCGTCTTGCCATTCTTTTTCACCCTTATCACTCTTTTTTGTCGCCGCCATCTCTGTCACAAGGAATTTACACACACACACACACACACACGGTAGGTAGGGGTCTGGTAGCTGAGTGGACAGGACTCGTAATTCTGTGGCCTGGGTTCGATTCCCGGACCAGGCAGAAACAAATGGGCAAAGATTCTTTCAGCCTGAATGTCCCTGTTACCTAGCAGTAAATAGGTACCTGGGAGTTAGACAGCTGTCACGGGCTGCTTCCTTGGGGTTTGTGTGTATGTGTAAAATTAGTAGTTAATAACAGTTGATTAATTGACAGTTGAGAGGCGGGCCGAAAGAGCTGAGCTCAACCCCCGCAAGCACAACTAGATGAATACACAGGCCCCAGCATGGAACCCGTACCTTGTCAAGCACAAGACGAAGCTGGAAAAGGTTCAGAGGTATGCTACTAGGCTAGTCCCAGAACTCAGAGGCATGAGTTACGAGGAAAGGCTGCGCTAAATGCCCCTCATGTCTCTGGAAGACAGAAGAGCAAGGGGAGACATGATCACTACCTGCAAAATCATCATAGGAATTGACAGGATAGACAAAGATAAACTATTTAACACAGGTACTACACGAACAAGGGGACACAGGTGGAAACTGAGTACCCACATGAGCCACAGGGACGTTAGAAAGAACTTTTTCAGTGTCAGAGTAGTTAACGGATGGAATGCATTAGGCAGTGATGTGGTGGAGGCTGACTCCATACACAGTTTCAAGTGTAGATATGATAGAGCCCAATAGGCTCAGGAACCTGTACACCTGTTGATTGACAGTTGAGAGGCGGGACCAAAGAGCCAGAACTCAACCCCAGCAAGCACAACTGGGGGAGTATAACTAGACGAGAACAAATAAGAGTGCAAAACTCGCTTTCATTATTCATTGTCTTGGCCCCTCACTCAACCCCCCCCCCATTCCCCATCCACCCCTGCCCCCCCCTCCCCTTCCCCATTAGCAACAACGCGGCCAAGAGCGCCTGCCTCGCCCCCACCTGACACACTACTCTTCACATGTACACACTAGGGCACCTGGACATATATACACCCGCCCTACACTATGTGAAGGGTACACACTGTGTCAAGACCTACTACATTCTCAAATTCACCATCTCGTCACGGGACCAAAGAGCCCAAGCTCAACCCCCGGCAAGCACAACTTACCTGGTTGATGGGGTTCTGGGAGTTCTTCTACTTCCCTTGTGAGAGTTTGGTCCACCAGGCTGTTGCTTGGAGCGGCCCGCAGGCCCACATACCCACCACAGCCTGGTTGGTCCGGCACTCCTTGGAGGAAACTATCTAGTTTCCTCTTGAAGATGTCCACGGTTGTTCCGGCAATATTTCTTATGCTCGCTGGGAGGACGTTGAACAACCGCGGACCTCTGATGTTTATACAGTGTTCTCTGATTGTGCCTATGGCACCTCTGCTTTTCACTGGACCTCTGATGTTTATACAGTGTTCTCTGATTGTGCCTATGGCACCTCTGCTCTTCACTGGACCTCTGATGTTTATACAGTGTTCTCTGATTGTGCCTATGGCACCTCTGCTCTTCACTGGACCTCTGATGTTTATACAGTGTTCTCTGATTGTGCCTATGGCACCTCTGCTCTTCACTGGACCTCTGATGTTTATACAGTGTTCTCTGATTGTGCCTATGGCACCTCTGCTCTTCACTGGACCTCTGATGTTTATACAGTGTTCTCTGATTGTGCCTATGGCACCTCTGCTCTTCACTGGTTCTATTCTGCATTTTCTTCCATATCGTTCACTCCAGTATGTTGTTATTTTACTGTGTAGATTTGGGACCTGGCCCTCTAGTATTTTCCACGTGTATATTATTTGGCATCTCTCTCGTCTCCTTTCTAGTGAGTACATTTGGAGAGCTTTGAGACGATCCCAATAATTTAGGTGATTTATCTCGTCTATGCATGCCATATATGTTCTCTGTATTCCCTCTATTTCAGCAATCTCTCCTGCTCTGAAGGGGGAAGTGAGCACTGAGCCGTACGCAAGACGGGACAACACAAGTGACTTGAAGAGTACAACCATTATGATGGGATCTCTGGACTTGAAGGTTCTCGTAATCCATCCTATAATTTTTCTGGCTGACGCAATATTTGCTTGGTTATGCTCCCTAAACGTTAGGTCGTCAGACATCATTATTCCCAAATCCTTGACATGCTGTTTTCCTACTATGGGCAAATTTGATTGTATTTTGTACCCTCTATTATGTTTAAGGTCCTCATTTTAACCGTACCTGAGTACCTGGAATCACTGTTAAACATCGTGTTATTTTCTGTTGACTAGTCGAAAACGTTATTAATATCTGCTTGAAGTTGTTCAATGTCTTAAGCTGAGGTAAGCTAGGTGATTACAGGATGGTAAACCATACAGGGACACGTGATCAGTAGCCAGCACTGGCAGACTTAGTATATTCATCACGAGGATATAATCAAGAACATGAGAGTGAATAATGTAAGTGCAAGGTGGCAAGCCCCTCCAAGACAAGCTCCTCCCAAGACAAGCTCCTCCCAAGACGAGCTCCTCCCAAGACGAGCTCCTCCCAAGACGAGCTCCTCCCAAGACGAGCTCCTCCCAAGACGAGCTCCTCCCAAGACGAGCTCCTCCCAAGACGAGCTCCTCCCAAGACGAGCTCCTCCCAAGACGAGCTCCTCTTACCAGTGTGTGTGATGCCTCCAAGACTGGCGCGTGTGAGATCATGACTCAGTTCACACTCACACATGGAGACCAGTAATGTGTGAAGCGTGTAAGCCTGGGGGGGGCAGTAGTGCCACGCCTCGGGGAGGGGGGTGGGCAGTAGTGCCACGCCTGGGGGGGGTGGGCAGTAGTGCCACGCCGCGGGGTCCTCGAAGTGTGCATGGCACCATTGCCAAGCTCGTGTGCATTTTTTTGTTGCAGTTTTTGTGTCATTAGCAACATTGTTGTGCAACGCGTGGCGGAGCGCCGTCCGACCCTCTCCGTCCTGTTGGCTCAAGTATTGTTGGTCTTGGGAGACGGCGACCCCTCGGGGGTATTGTCAGATGTGAGAGGGGGGGAGAAAAGCCCCCCTTGCATCCCCCCCTCCTCTTCCCTAATTGTGGCACTCTACTTGTCATAGTCTCCAACTCGGGTTTAACTCTGCTTCTTGTCAAATAACTAAGCCTTTATCTAACTTATAATACCTACCTAAATACCATAAGACGCCATATTTTGTTTATTCTTTCATGAGCTTGGCTGAGACTAGCCCCCCAGGCCCGACTCGGGGAGTAGAACGCCAGAAACCCTCCTCAGGTATGCTCCAGGTATGCTCCAGGTATGCTCCAGGTATGCTGCAAGTATGATTCAGGTATGCTCCAGGTATGCTGCAGGTATGATTCAATGTACCGTTTCTGCCCGAAACGCTGCGCGTACTAGTGGCTTTACAAGACTGTAATTACCATACTATGTATCCTCACATTCCCAATGTACCTTCTTGTATATGCATAAATAAATAAATAAATAAATAAATAAATAAATGTATCAATAATGGTGCTAACGTGGAGGTTATAATGATGCGCTCATGTGCGTTATCAACTGTTTGAAATAGGGTAAAACTGAAGAGCCAATTTGTCAATCATTAGCGGCCATTAGTAAACACAAGTAGTGACTCCTTCTCACTCTGATTTTCAAGGTGCATTTGATGTGATAAAATGTAAAAGATCTGGGAATTATGATGTCTGACGACCTGACATTTAGTGAACATAACCAAGCAAATATAGCAGCGGCCAGGACAAATTATAGAATGGATTATGAGAACGTTCAAATTCAGAGATTCCCCAGCAATGTTAATACTATTTAAATCCATGGTGCTGTCCCGTCTTGAGTATTGCTCGGTACTCACTTCCCCTTTCAGAGCGGGAGAGAACTCTGAACTAGAGGGAATACAGAGAACATATATGGCACGCATAGACGCGATAAACCATCTAAATTATTGGGATCGTCTCAAAGCTTTCGAAATGTACTCACTTGGAGAGGAGTCGAGGGAGAGAGATCAAATAATATATACATGGAAGATATTTGAAGGCTAGGTCCCAAATTTGCACAGTAGAGTATCAACATACTGGAACAAAAGATACGGCAGGAAATGCAGAATAGAACCAGTGAGGAGTAGAGGTATCATAGGCACAATCAGAGAACACTGAACATCAGAGGTCTACAGCTGTTCAACACCCTCCCAGCAAGCATTAGAGATAATGTCGGGACAAAGGTGGATTTCTTCAAGAACCAGTTGGATAAATTCTTTCGAGGAGTGCCGGACCAACCGGGCTGTGGTGGGTATGTGGGCCTGCGGGCCGCTCCAAGCAACAGCCTGGTGGACCAAACTCTCACAAGTCAAGCCTGGCCTCGGGCCGGGCTTGGGGAGTAGAACAACTCCCAGAACCCCATCAACCAGGTATATGTGGGCCTGCGGGCCGCTCCAAGCAACAGCCTGGTGGACCAAACTCTCACAAGTCAAGCCTGGCCTCGGGCCGGGCTTGGGGAGTAGAAGAACTCTCAAGACCGCTAGGTAAGATCCGGGTAATGTGTGAGAGCATCAACATTAGCCTTCAGAGCGAGGGCGGTAGAGACGCAGTATACCCATGGAAAAATACGAGGGTTGTTACATGTCTGCACTATAAAATCTCACCTTTTTGCTCACATGGAGGGAGAGAACGGGAAGGTGAGAGAGAGAGAGAACGGTAGGAAGAGAGGGAGACGGAAAATAGCGTGAGAAGGGGGAGATAGGAACGAGAGAGAGACCCCTACACCAACCCGAAAAAAATTGCTGGATGGGTTATCCTCGGGTCATTATAGCTCATTATTACTTGTAATAATATAATGTCAATTGGTAGACGTTACCTTATGAAATATTTGCTAGTAGATTAAGGGAGGTTGGTGATGGGGAAGTTGTGAGAGAGGTTTAGGTAGAGGGGGTGGAGGAGGCTGGCAGCCCCAAGCTGTCTGCACATCCTTACAGTCAGGCTGTCACTGTGTAACATGTCTAACTCTGTCACAGGCATGTGTGGTTACGAGTTGTCACAGTCACCACCATCGTCACCACCACCATCACCCACCACCACCACCACCCACCACCACCACCACCACCCATCACCATCACCCACCATCACCCAGCGTATTAACATTCACTTAAGCTATCTTAGTACGAAAGAAGTCTATATAAATATAACTGAGTGTTTGGGTGCTGGTGTGACGCCTCGCGTGTTTGGGTGCTGGGTGTGACGCCTCGCGTGTTTGGGTGCCTGGTGTGACGCCTCGCGTGTTTGGGTGCCTGGTGTGACGCCTCGCGTGTTTGGGTGCCTGGTGTGACGCCTCGCGTGTTTGGGTGCCTGGTGTGACGCCTCGTGTGTTTGGGTGCCTGGTGTGACGCCTCGTGTGTTTGGGTGCCTGGTGTGACGCCTCGCGTGTTTGGGTGCCTGGTGTGACGCCTCGCGTGTTTGGGTGCCTGGTGTGACGCCTCGCGTGTTTGGGTGCCTGGTGTGACGCCTCGCGTGTTTGGGTGCCTGGTGTGACGCCTCGTGTGTTTGGGTGCCTGGTGTGACGCCTCGCGTGTTTGGGTGCCTGGTGTGACGCCTCGCGTGTTTGGGTGCTTGGTGTGACGCCTCGCGTGTTTGGATGCCTGGTGTGACGCCTCGCGTGTTTGGGTGCCTGGTGTGACGCCTCGCGTGTTTGGGTGTCTGGTGTGACGCCTCGCGTGTTTGGATGCCTGGTGTGACGCCTCGCGTGTTTGGGTGCCTGGTGTGACGCCTCGCGTGTTTGGGTGCCTGGTGTGACGCCTCGCGTGTTTGGGTGCTTGGTGTGACGCCTCGCGTGTTTGGGTGCCTGGTGTGACGCCTCGCGTGTTTGGGTGCCTTGGTGTGACGCCTCGCGTGTTTGGGTGCCTGGTGTGACGCCTCGCGTGTTTGGGTGCCTGGTGTGACGCCTCGTGTGTTTGGGTGCCTGGTGTGACGCCTCGCGTGTTTGGATGCCTGGTGTGACGCCTCGCGTGTTTGGGTGCCTGGTGTGACGCCTCGTGTGTTTGGGTGCCTGGTGTGACGCCTCGTGTGTTTGGGTGCCTGGTGTGACGCCTCGTGTGTTTGGGTGCCTGGTGTGACGCCTCGCGTGTTTGGATGCCTGGTGTGACGCCTCGCGTGTTTGGGTGCCTGGTGTGACGCCTCGTGTGTTTGGGTGCCTGGTGTGACGCCTCGTGTGTTTGGGTGCCTGGTGTGACGCCTCGCGTGTTTGGGTGCCTGGTGTGACGCCTCGTGTGTTTGGGTGCCTGGTGTGACGCCTCGCGTGTTTGGGTGCCTGGTGTGACGCCTCGTGTGTTTGGGTGCCTGGTGTGACGCCTCGCGTGTTTGGGTGCCTGGTGTGACGCCTCGCGTGTTTGGGTGCTTGGTGTGACGCCTCGCGTGTTTGGGTGCCTGGTGTGACGCTTCGCGTGTTTGGGTGCCTGGTGTGACGCCTCGCGTGTTTGGGTGCTTGGTGTGACGCCTCGCGTGTTTGGGTGCCTGGTGTGACGCCTTGCGTGTTTGGGTGCTTGGTGTGACGCCTCGTGTGTTTGGGTGCCTGGTGTGACGCCTCGCGTGTTTGGGTGCCTGGTGTGACGCCTCGTGTGTTTGGGTGCCTGGTGTGACGCCTCGCGTGTTTGGGTGCTTGGTGTGACGCCGCGCGTGTTTGGATGCCTGGTGTGACGCCTCGCGTGTTTGGGTGCCTGGTGTGACGCCTCGCGTGTTTGGGTGCTTGGTGTGACGCCTCGCGTGTTTGGATGCTTGGTGCTGCCTGAACGGGCTTCAGCTCTTGGGTAACGGCACTTCAACTGCAGGTCGTCAGATACAATGATTCCTTTTATCTGGTTACATCTGCCTTGTAAAGCATGACTGTCCTTAGCTAGTTGTGCTTGTGGGGGTTGAGCTTCGGCTCCTTGGTCCCGCCTCTCTGTGGCATTGTATAGTGTCCCTAGTGTCCTTATAGATATATCTTGAGGTTATCTTGAGATTATTTCGGGGCTTTAGTGTCCCCGCGGCCCGGTCCTTGACCAGGCCTCCACCCCCAGGAAGCAGCCCGTGACAGCTGACTAACACCCAGGTACCTATTTTACTGCTAGGTAACAGGGGCATAGGGTGAAAGAAACTCTGCCCATTGTTTCTCGCCGGCGCCTGGGATCGAACCCAGGACCACAGGATTACAAGTACAGCGTGCTGTCCGCTCGGCCGACCGGCTCCCTTTGGCTTAGATGGTGTCACTCCCTCCGTGCACTTGTCCCCAGGGGCCCACTTTCTCTACATCGCCCTACGTTACCTTGAGGTTACCTTGAGGTGTTTCGGGACTTAGCGTCCCAGCGGCCCGGTCGTCAACCAGGCCTCCTGGTTGCTGGACTGGTCAACCAGGCTGTTGGACGCGGCTGCTCGCAGCCTGACGTATGAATCACAGCCTGGTTGGTCAAGTATCCTTTCAGCCCGTCCTTCAAACAAAGACTCAGAAGTGATTCCATCCACCCGCCAACCCCCCGCTGTTTATGAATGAAAAACGGTTTACACAAGACTCGCAACTGCTGACGTTCGAACACTTCCGGAACAAGTGCTTCACTGACGACTTGTGTTCGAACCACAACGCTGTAAATGCTTCACCCACGTACTACAAATACAAATAATCGCCAACAGAACCTAAACACCTAACCTAACCTATGTCTATATATGCACAATATGCTAATATATTATAATATTAATTTATATTTGAGAAAATTCCCGTTTTCAATGAATAGCATGTTAAAACTTATGAATGCGTGCGTGGGGTTGACCGCTGGATGGAATAGACTTCAGTTGAGGACGGGTTGATCCTGAACCACATGGATATGTCCCAATCCATTTACCTGGTTGATGGGGTTCTGGGAGTTGTTCTACTCCCCAAGCCCGGCCCGAGGCCAGGCTTGACTTGTGAGAGTTTGGTCCACCAGGCTGTTGTTTGGAGCGGCCCGCAGGCCCACATATCCACCACAGCCCGGCTGGTCCGGCACTTCATGGAGAAAACAATCTAGTTTGAATTTCTTCATTCTATCCTGGTAACGGGGCCTGGTAGCCTGGTGGATAGCGCGCAGGACTTGTAATTATGTGGCGCGGGTTCGATTCCCGCACCAGGCAGAAACAAATGGGCAAAGTTTCTTTCACCCTGAAAGCCCCTGTTCCCTAGCAGTAAATAGGTACCTGGGAGTTAGTCAGCTGTCACGGTGAATACTTAATTCAGGGAGTAGTGATTATTTTGTGTTTATTGCGGCGTGTGAGCCGTCATGTGAGCCACGGGTTAGAGGGGCACATGACGAGCTAGTAACAAAGTTTAAGATACAATATTATCTGTGTTCTCGACATGACACGACCCAGCAAGATAGGGCTAAGCCTCGGGAAGAAGAGAGGCGTAGTTCACAGTGAAGTGATGGCTCCTGGTTGCTAAGGGGGGTGGAGGCGTTAGTGCAGACCAGCCCTCACTCCTGCCTCCTCCACTACACCTCCCAGGACATACAGCCTGTAGTTATCCTGCCTCTGGCACACTCTCTCCCCCCAGCCTGTAGTTATCCTGCCTCTGGCACACTCTCTCCCCCCAGGCTGTAGTTATCCTGCCTCTGGCACACACTCTCCCCCCAGCCTGTAGGTATCCTGCCTCTGGCACACTCTCTCCCCCCAGCCTGTAGGTATCCTGCCTCTGGCACTGTCTCTCCCCCCAGCCTGTAGTTATCCTGCCTCTGGCACACTCTCTCCCCCCAGGCTGTAGTTATCCTGCCTCTGGCACTGTCCTCCCAGCCTGTAGTTATCCTGCCTCTGGCACTGTCTCTCCCCCCAGGCTGTAGTTATCCTGCCTCTGGCACTGTCCTCCCAGCCTGTAGTTATCCTGCCTCTGGCACTGTCTCTCCCCCCAGGCTGTAGTTATCCTGCCTCTGGCACTGTCCTCCCAGCCTGTAGTTATCCTGCCTCTGGCACTGTCTCTCCCCCCAGGCTGTAGTTATCCTGCCTCTGGCACTGTCCTCCCAGCCTGTAGTTATCCTGCCTCTGGCACTGTCTCTCCCCCCAGGCTGTAGTTATCCTGCCTCTGGCACTGTCTCTCCCCCCAGCCTGTAGTTATCCTGCCTCTGGCACTGTCTCTCCTCCCAGCCTGTAGTTATCCTGCCTCTGGCACACTCTCTCCCCCCAGCCTGTAGGTATCCTGCCTCTGGCACTGTCTCCCCCCCCCAGCCTGTAGTTATCCTGCCTCTGGCACTGTCTCTCCCCCCAGGCTGTAGTTATCCTGCCTCTGGCACTGTCTCTCCCCCCAGCCTGTAGTTATCGTGCCTCTGGCACTGTCTCTCCCCCCAGCCTGTAGTTATCGTGCCTCTGGCACTGTCTCTCCCCCCAGCCTGTAGTTATCCTGTCTCTGGCACTGTGTGTGTCCCCAGCCTGTAGTTATCCTGCCTCTGGCACTGTGTGTGTCCCCAGCCTGTAGTTATCCTGCCTCTGGCACTGTCTCCCCCCCAGCCTGTAGTTATCCTACCTCTGGCACTGTGTGTTCCCTCCCAGCCTGTAGTTATCCTGCCTCTGGCACTGTCTCCCCCTCCCCCAGCCTGTAGTTATCCTGCCTCTGGCACTGTCTCTCACCCCCCAGCCTGTAGTTATCCTGCCTCTGGCACTGTGTCTCCCCCCAGCCTGTAGTTATCCTGCCTCTGGCACTGTCTCCCCCTCCCCCAGCCTGTAGTTATCCTGCCTCTGGCACTGTCTCCCCCTCCCCCAGCCTGTAGTTATCCTGCCTCTGGCACTGTCTCTCCCCCCAGCCTGTAGTTATCCTGCCTCTGGCACTGTCTCTCCCCCCAGCCTGTAG
>NC_091239.1:16180984-16195568 GCF_040958095.1 Procambarus clarkii | reverse complement strand
CCTGAGCGAGAGTCCTCTTAAAGTAAACGCTCAGGACCCTGGAAATCCCCTAGGGGGCGCATGTATCCGATGGATGTGACCCCGGAGTCCCCGCTCGCTGTGTGAGAGTTTGAGGGTTGCTCGGTCCCCTTGTCTCGGGGTGACCCTCATTGTTTTGCCTCTGCCATGCTGCCTGTTGGGTCGGTGATACTTTCGACCCTAAGTCCTGTGAGTGTTGCTGCTTGCTTGTGACTCAATTTACTCAATCCTCTAATGATTCTATTCAGGTGCAGGCGGCGTGTGCGTTGCAAACTAGGTTTCGTCTGTTGCAACGCACTTGGTTGGTTGCTCACCCGGATGCCCTGGGGCTGCCCCGCTTTGCTTTTTGAGACCCGGACTTTGGGGTGGGGGTCGCTTCGATCCTGGTTCAGTCTGCACCTCCTCGTCCTTCCCCTTCTGTTGTTCGTTCTGGCCCCCCCCCCCTGCTTCCGGCCCCGAAGCGTCTGAGGGTTTCGGAGTCGGAGCAAGGGTTACTTGATCTTGAGACTCGGGCAGCTTCAGGGGATGCCCCTTCCGGGGATGGGGGGGGGGGGGTGGCAGAGGCATTCGAGTCATGTCTCCCGGCCGAAGCTTCTGGATCTAACCAGTGGGCCCCCTTTCTTCCGGCTTCTACGGTTGCTCCGTCCTTGTCTTGTGGGGTCGGTGCTTGGGGAGAGGACTCGGCCCTGGGTCCTGCTGTAAAGGACCTCGAGGCTGGGGAGGGGCTGACTTGGGGGCCTTAGGCCCCGCTGGACCCTGCCTTTTTCTTCCCTCTGAGCGAGACTTGTTGTTACAAGGTGTGGGGTTTTCTTTTTCCCCCCTCTGCGTACGAGTTGGATTTGGTGTTGGCCTCTCCCCGGGATCGGTCCCAAGTTCCCCCGGGTGCGTCGGTTCCGTCTTTTCGGAGGTTTTCGGCTTATCGCATCCAACCGGTCGAGGAGGACCGGTTGGAGGACCGAAGGACCATTTGGGGAGCCGGTTGGCCGAGCGGACAGCACACTGGACTTGTGTTCCTGTGGCCCTGGGTTCGATCCCAGGCGCCGGCGAGAAACATTGGGCAGAGTTTCTTTCACCCTATGCCCCTGTTACCTAGCAGTAAAATAGGTACCTGGGTGTTAGTCAGCTGTCATGGGCAGCTTCCTGGGGGTGGAGGCCTGGTTGAGGACCGAGCCGCGGGGACACTAAAAAGCCCCGAAATCATCTCAAGATAACCTCAAGATAACCAACCTGATGTGGTGCAGGTGGCCCTTGCAGCGTACCTCCTGCGTGACCCGGATTATACCTCGGAAATGGATCCGTCCGAGTTCAGGTTTGGGACTTCGTTGCCTTTCTGGCTCTGTTACGAGGTTCCTGAGTCTTCCTGGCTAGCGGACTGCCCCTTGTTTGTTCTGGATTCCTGGCATTCCTTCTGTTGTTCCCGCACTCTGGAGTGGCGGGAAGCTTTCACGGTGATTCAGGTTTTCCTGGGGGACGATCTTGAGTACCTGAACGAGTGCTTGTTTGCCCCTGCCCTTCCTTGCCATGTGGGCGTTGTTCAGCTCCACATGCAGGTTCCCACCCATTCGGCAGCGCTCATGGCGGAGGACTTGCGCGCCCGGGGCCTTTTGGCTTCGGCCTTGAGGTTCTTTTCCCTCCTGGAGCTGTCCTCGGATTGGCTTGTGGAAGATGTGAGGACGCTTGGGTCCGTCCCAGGGTACGGCGCCTTGTCCTCGGCAGCGCGTTTGTCGGCTGCCTTGTTGAAGCTTTTCGCACCGATATTGCGGGATGCAGTTTCCCTGTTTTATGCTTCCCATCTTGCATGTCGGCAGGCAGTGCTGGGTTCCTCCATGGAATCTGCTTGGGCTCTGGCTCTTAGGCTGTCATCGCCTTTTTGTCCTCTTCTGTTTGAGGAGTCGGCCGTGGCGCAGTTTATTCAGGCTGCGTCGTCAGCTTGTCGTCCGATGTCGGACTTGTTGGTTATCCGGGGGTCCCGGGGTGGGTCTTCCCGGAAGGGTCGTGCCAGGGCTCGGGGTTCCTCTCATCGTGGTAGGCCACTGGTGTCAGGTTCGGGTTTGGCTCCTTCTTCGGACCCGCCCTCGTCTGGTCGGCGCGGTGTTTGCTCTGTGCGGGGTTCTGTGTCTCGTAAGGGGCGCCAGCCCTTTTGCGGTTTGCGCCATTGACAGGGCGATGGGGGGGGAGGCTTGTGCTGTTTGCCCACGCCTGGTCCCACGATTTGTGGGCGTTTCGGGTCGTGTCTGTCGGCCTGCGGTGGCGTTGGGGCCCCCCCCCCCCCCGCCCTTTGGGGGAGGGGGGCCACCCAACGGAGGGAGCCAACGGGGCTCTCCCCAGAAAACCAGCGTTGAATGTAATGAAACTCCATTTTCTGGGTGAGTCCCGGAGGCTCCCCGGCATCCCTCTCTCCCTCCGGTCGGCGTTTTTTTCGTGTTTTTGACATCCAGCCTCAGAACTGAGGTGTAGATAGCAGGCGTGAAGGGTCTGGGGCTCCCCCTTCCCCCTCCCGGGATGCGGGGAGCTGCGCAGACAGCGGCACGGCAACGTGTGACATCACACTAGTTTGCGTGTTTTCTGTTGGGGAGTTCTATCTACTAGTTCGGCTTTTGGTAGCAATTTTAACCAGAATAGGGGTTTGTTTTGAGGAGCTTACCTTTCTGGGTGCCTGATCCAGTCGATGGCAGACATAGAATGCTTCCAACCACACGGGGGTTTCTATAGGCCATTGCTTCCCTTGCCTCTCTGAGGGGGCACGGTTCTGGCCGTGGTCCCCGGTAGGCCTAAGAACGCCATACACATTACTGATGCCAAAGTCTGACATTAGCATACCAGCCTGGGATAGCTCCGGGAAACCTCCGGGACTCACCCAGAAAATGGCGTTTCATTACATTCCAAGCTGTTTTTTTTTTTTGTATACCCCATTAACAATATAATGCAGTGATGTTTGTGCACTTTTAGGTGTGTTTGGCTCCAGGATGCCTGGATGTACTATGTGATGTCCCAAGGTCTTTGGTGGGTTTGTTCCTCCTTCCCTAAATACTGATTAAGATTATAGAATTTTGTTATTTTGCAGAAAGAGCATAACAGGGGAAACTGACCGCATGATGGTAATGGAGAGAGAGAAGAAATTGAAGAATGCTCTCGCCAAGTTAGCTGGAATTCGGGCAATGGTTAGAAAAAGCAGAAAAAAATCAAGCCTGGCCTCAGTTGCAGTTGTTGGTTACACTAATGCTGGTAAGGTGATTTTATATTCCTATCATTTACCGGTATTTACTTTATAAAAGTACAGTATTGTAAATACTGTATACTGCCTTATATATTCTGCACTGTATACAGTACATTACATTATATTAAAATACAAAAAGTTCATAAAGTAAAGTAAATAATTAAAGTTTATATATTTAAAGTACTGTACAGTATTGTATAATTTGTATGTTATGTATACGTTGAGTCTGCATTGTATAACAGGGATAGGTTTCATGGCTTTCCATTGTTAGTGGATCGATCGGAACTCAGACATACTTGAGGTTACCTTGAAGTGTTTCCGGGGCTTAGCGTCCCCGCGGCCCGGTCGTCGACCAGGCCTCCTGGTTGCTGGACTGATCAACCAGGCTGTTGGACGCAGCTGCTCGCAGCCTGACGTATGAGACATGCCCACAGCTCCAATGCTATAAATGGGTGATAGGTTCCCAAAGCATAAAAGATTGTAATTTAAAAAGTAAAATATAAATATAAATATTGGTATGGTATATGAACACCAATTTTACTTACCTTGACTGCTGGAGTTACTTGCTTACCGGATCTGATAATTATTAAGGAGAGGTTTTATTAGTGAAGGATAAGGAAGGAGAAGGTAACAACTGCAGTGTTCTCTTGTCAGAGATAATAACACAGCTTTAGGGTTATTATGGTTGAGTCACTGGTGCTGAATGCTATCTTGAGGTTATCTTGAGATAATTTCGGGGTTTTAGTGTCCTCGCGGCCCGGTCCTCGACCAGGCCTCCACCCCCAGGAAGCAGCCTGTGACAGCTGACTAACACCCAGGTACCTATTTTACTGCTAGGTAACAGGGGCATAGGGTGAAACTCTGCCCATTGTTTCTCGCCGGCGCCCGGGATCGAACCCAGGACCACAGGATCACAAGTCCAGTGTGCTGTCCGCTCGGCCGACCGGCTCCCCAAGGAACATTTTAAAACATGCTTCACATGTTCTAAAAATATATGTCTTGTCTTGGTACTGATTGGTGGGTGGTTTACTCCATACACATGTGCAGTCTGTGTTAATAAGGTACTCATAGAAAGGAGAAATATTATGTCATTTATTTCATGTTATTTGTGTTTCATGTTGTTATTATTTCATTTTCAGTGTTTTGGTATTTCTTTCTTGGTCCTAATGTGCCACCACCAAACCTTTTCCTTTATCAGTCATGATTAAGGGTCATTTATAAAAAAAATCTTATAATTAATTTCTGATTCAATGCCGCTTTTTGGGTTAAAGAGCAAAACAACATTGGCAGCTATAGTAAGCTGGGGACACCCAGTACTGTACAAAGTCTGTTCCCTCAAAGGGACAGGAAGATCAATCACACAAAACAAAGTGCCCATTATAACACAGAAGTGTTCCTAAAGCTTAATCTCCCTCAAATTTTTTTTTAGCAACAATGTGCAACCAATGATTCTTTTGGAAAATATGCAAAACATTGTCACAAACATGAAAACTCCTTATGCAAGAACGAGAAAGGGCATGGTGGGCTAAAGAAAGTGAATTGTTACTTGACGTGTCTTTTTATGGGCACACCTGCATAATGGTACCGAATTCCAAATCTTTTATGGGCCAGAATGAAGCATATATCTCTAAAACATTTCCTTCACCTGGTGCAGTGGGGGCATTGTAGGTGATAGTTTGTCAACTGTTTCAGAATTTGTTTGGTGGCTAAACTATTTCCAAAAATTCTTAGAAAATTCGTGAATTTTGTGACATTTTGTTTTAAGGACAGATCACCTCAGTTGCTGGTCAATCTCTGATCCCTTCGTACTCTCTGGCCCTATAAGGTAGTATGTCAATTTGAAATGGCTTTTGCTTTTTATTAAAATTTTAATAAAATTACTGATAGGCTTATTGTGCAGGTTTGGTTTGTTAATACAGTACAGTACAGTACTGTACTTGAATTATTTTAGGAGGACTTAAGAATGTGCTGCCTTATATAACTGCAGAAATATTACCCCGAAAAATAGACTGACAGCACAGTGCACACTTTATAATGCTAGTATAGTGACTTAATTTGTTGCACTGAAGGAAAAGATCACACATTCCATTAAAATAATTAACTTTTTTAATAACCAAAATCTCCCGGTTGTGGCACTTAGCATAGGCCCTACAGTTTCATTTACTCATCCATTAAATATAGATGTTAAGGTGAGTTATTCTCACAAATTTTCTGTCCACTCCAGGTAAAACCACCTTAATTCACTCTCTCACTGGGGATAACCGAGCTCAAGGCAAAAACCATCTGTTTGCTACACTAGATGTGACGGCTCATGGTGGCAGACTACCATGTGGTATTGAAGTGATCTTCATAGATACTGTGGGCTTTATTCAAGATATTCCAACAAGTCTAGTGGCATCCTTTACTGCAACATTAGAGGATGCTGTGTATGCAGTAAGTATATATAAGATACAGTATATGCATTCAAATAATACAATATTTTATTAACTATTTTACTTGGTTGCCTCCTAAGGTAATAGTTCACCATGCATGAGGAAGTGATTCATACAATCAGGCACCGTGACAGTTTAAGTACTCTACCCAGTTCAGGCATACAGTACCTACTGTGTCATATTGTTCTTGGGAGCACTGGAGGAAATAATCCAGATAAAGTGAGCTTTAGAAAGCTCAAAATTCACACACACTCGAAGCTTTTACAACAACTCTGAGATCGCTTTAGTGTCCTTTATTACTGTACTACTGTGTTAGATGGCTCATTCAGCTGCCTACCCCTCCTACTACCAGAGGGCAGCACCTAAACACAGTCCATCTCAAGCCTTGTCACATTTTTTCCTGACTGTCGTCATGTCAGAAGGACAAGAAAGAACTGGAAAACGTGTTGCAGCCTGTTGTCTCACCTTTGAGTTGAGGAGCTTGTGGCAGCCGCTTCCCGGGTGTGTCTATTCATTAAAACATAATCTTTATACTGTACAGTGGATTCAGGCTCTTATATAACTGGTTTGCTTACAGTCAACAGGGGTTTACTTGGTGAGCATGTAAAAATCCTTCATGGAATCTGCTCAGTTCTCCAATTAAAAAAAAAAGATTATTGACATTGGGCACTGGTTACTTTTAGTCGTACATCCTCGCTGTGATGTGTGATAGTGGATTGTTTGACTTTCCATCAGGCCATGCCTTGGCTCTGCTTCAGGGCTTCTCTTGCCTTTTGTTGCTGAGAGCATGACAACATTAGGTTAGGGAACATCAATAGCTCTTGCCTTTATAGGAAGGAGGAGAAATGTGGTGGAGCTCTATGGGAATTCTGAGCTTGCTACTTGGTGAGCCATGAAGGAGTGCCAAACAAAGTACTATGAACCTAACAGACATCTCATTAAACTTGGTATTTTCTTTTCCGCATCCTCCAACCTTGTGTGGGTGTTTGTAAAAGTAACTTACCTTATTTACATATTATGCAGCTGCTTCCCAGTTTGGTTAAGATAAATCATCACAGGCATATTCCTATGCATATATTGTCAGATATATTGCCACATATAAGTTTTCTTTTTTGGAAATGACATGAATTGAATTCAGGGCTTGGGCATTCTGGAAGTAGCCCCATTTCCTGTACAATGTTCTTCCTATAATTCTCTGCCTGTGCTGCCAAGAAGTAATATTGGACAACCTTTCTTCCCAATACCATCTTCTCTTCTGGTAGCTATACTGGTGCCCTTGTTTCCAGGGGCTTGTGCCAGTGGCTGGGGACCCCACTTCTTCGGGCACCACTCCGTAAGTCTGTCCCGTGTATTGTTTCCAGGGGCTTGTGCCAGTGGCTGGGCATCCCACTTCTTCGGGCACCACTCTGTAAGTCTGTCCCGTGTATTGTTTCCAGGGGCTTGTGCCAGTGGCTGGGCACCCCACTTCTTCGGGCACCACTCTGTAAGTCTGTCCCGTGTATTTTTTATTAAATCTGATTCTCTCCTTCCATTCTGAACACTTAAGGACTGACTGAGTGAGATAGCTTCCAGCTAGTGGTGATTTGGAGGTTTGAGAGCAGACCACCTGGTACTGGATTCAGCAGGAGTGTTCCTTGGAAGCCACTTGTGATGCTATGGTGGAATTAGAAAGGCTTAGTTTTTATCCATGAATCTTTAGGTCATGCTGGGCTGGACTGAATGTTCTCCAATGTTTCTTCAGCACTAATATGATTCTGCAAGGGTATTAAAGAAGTTTCCTGTGGCCCCATTAATGTTAACCTGCCCTGACTGTCATAGTAATGTACAATAGACTCAGAAGGAATTTTATCTTAGGAAACAAACAAACTATCAATTCTGAAAGAACCTTTTCATTTGTACTCTTTAGAGTCTTAATTTAAGTCATACAAAATACAGTGGAACCTCGAATAACGAATTTAATCTGTTCCGGCGCCATGCTCGTCATGTGAAATGGACGTCATACAAAACAAATTTTCCCATTGACAATAATGGAAATCAAATTAATCCGTTCTACCACCGAAAAACATCAATATGATATTCAATGTTCTAAATAATGGAGCAGCCTACCTTACATACACTGGCCAAACCTTTATGACATTTTTCTTTCTTCAAATTTGTTCAATATTTTTTCTTTCTTTTTTTTAGCAAAAGGTTCGTTCGGTGTTCGGCAGGTAGGCTGCTCCATGTTTCTTAAATAAAAAAATTGTATATTTAATATTTATTACCTTTATTAAAAACTTTTTATTTATTAAAACCTGTCAACCTTTTTGACATTTGTTGTTTTTCAAAAAATTTCATATCTCATTTTCTACATAAAAGTCAATGCTTTGCAACATCACAACAGTCACCCCTTTATATCCCAGCATCATTAGCATCTTTAAACAAAAAAAGCATAATTTATTTGCATCGTCGGAGGCGTCCAAGAATGTGCGAGAAGCAGCGCGACCCCACCATGTGGTGGTGGTGTTATTCAAACGAGCACTCACCATACGGGACGAATTGTCTGCAATCTGGGCGCTCATTACCCAAAATGCTCGCCAATTGAGGCGCTCATCACTCGAGGTTCTACTGTATATCGACAATATTCTGATCCTCGTGGCAATAAGAAACTTTTCTATCATTTTAGGATGTTGTTGTGCACATCCGTGATGCAAATCATCCGGATTATGAATCGCAAGGAGCCACAGTTGTCCGGACACTTTCCTCTCTCCCTCTCCCAGAGAAGACTCCTATTATTACAGTAGCTAACAAAATTGATTTAGGAATGGTAAAGCCTAAAGATGAATTGGGAGATGTGCATTTAGTCTCTTCAGTTACTGGCCAGGGTAAGATTTTGTTAGTTTGTTTGAGAAAGGTATATAATTATTTATGTACTGAATTAGAAATGTATATTATTTCTGTAGTCTTCTATCAATGTAATCTTAGGTAAGCTGATTAGGAAGTTGATATTACCAGCTTACACCAGATAAATGTCTTTATGATACATTATTTAATAAATACTGTAGATTGATTTCAATGGAAATTTTTTCATACACTATATTATATTTTACTTACATTAATTTAGGATTGGAAGAACTTATGAAATCTATCCAGAAAGAAGTTTTGAGAGTTACTGGTCGACGTTTATGGAAGTTCACTCTTCCAACGGGCTCTTCCCAAATACAGTAAGTATCCAAGTTGTTGCAAACAAATTACATCTGACCCTCTAAATGACACTAGCTGCATGCTTCCAATATAACACATATAAACTTATTATCTCCATCCCTCTATATCAGCAATTCTCATCCTGAAATAAATTACTTTAAGTACTGTAGATTAATTGGAATTTTCCATGGGGTTACAGATGAAGTTTTTTCTGAGGGAAACCCCACTACGACTCCCCGGAGCTTACTGGGCTGATAGGTATGTATTAGACCGTGGCATCAGTCGATTGGAGTTCTTACTTACCGAGAACCACGAGCCAGAACCTGGCCCCCTCAGAGAGGTACGAGGAGCAATGGCCTATGAAAACCTCCATGTATATGTAAGCATTCCATGTCTGCCATCGACCGGGGGTTTGGCATCCAGAAAGGTAGGCGTAACACAACAAACCCCACATGGTAAAAAAAAAATTTAATTTGCTACCGAAGAGCGAACAGAGAAACAGAACTCCCAAATTTTAAAACAAGCAAACATTACACTCCGCCTTTGTGCCACTTCCCCCACCTCTACCCTGGGAGGAAGGGTCCCTGGACCCTCCGCACTGCATCTAATACATACATATCAGTCCGGTAAGCTCCGGGGAGCCTTGTTTTATTCAATCATATTATTCAAACATTAAATCATAGTGAGCTCTCGCCTCTCAAGCGTGCGGGTATGACAGAACGTATGTCATACCCCCCAATGAAAAAAAAGGGCAGTCTGCAAGCCAGGAAGATGCCAGAACCTCATAAACCACAATACGGGAAAAAGACCCAAACTCGATAGAGACCAGGTCCATCACAGAGGCGAGATCTGGGTTTCGCAGGAGGTAGACACCGAGGTCCTCCCAAATCTCCTCGGGGGGAAATACAAGAGGTAGAAAACCTCCAGAAGGACGAAGCTGTGGACCCCACGGAACCCAGGGTAAGGGAGGGGAGGAGCTGACCCCATATGAAACTCGTACACGGAATGGGGATATGAAAACCCTGAATCTTGCAACAGCAGACCCCGCCCCGAAGGCACCAAACTCCAGGCAGGATCGAAAGGGGCCCAAGCACCCTAGGCCGCCTCCCCCCCTCAACCCCGGAATCCTCCAAACCAGGATCCAGGGCAGAGTTGGCCTTAACGCCCTCCACCCTTGAAGAAAAGGCAGAGTCCAAGGGAAATACAGCAAAGAAAGGGTCCTGCTGGAAGGACCCAGAAGACTCGGCGGGAGGAACGAGCTCAAATGCCTTCGTCTCCGCCTAGAATGGGCAACCCCTGGAGCCGCCCCGAGTCTCATCCCCAGCTAAATCCTGCCTCGACTCCAAACCCCTGAGACGTTGGGAGCCGGTAGCAGGTGGGAAGGAGCATGGCGAATCATGCCAACAAGGGAAGGATGAATGGGCATGGACTGAACTAAAGTTGAGACGGACCAACACTCGAGTGGGCAACCAACCTAGTGCGTCACAGCAACCTAAACCTAGCATGCAATATGCTCACTGCTTGACCACTAATCTCAAGTACATCAGTATGGGTAAACTGGAGCACGAATAAGTAGTAGTCCTCGTAAGACTCTGGGTCGAAGGTATCATTGACCCAACAAGCACCATGACGGAGGCAAAACAGGTGATCGTCACCATGAGACAGGGAGTAACGAACAACCTTCAAACTCGCACAAGGTGAGATGGGACTCGGAGGACATGTCCATCAGTCAACCAAGCCCAACGGGGTTTCCAGGGCCCATATGGGGATGTATTTCCTACGGCAAACCCAGGCACTGGTGCTGCCTAAGCCGGTTGAAACCCCATATATTATCAGGGCAACTGGCACATGTGAGGTGAACAACTTGGAGGCCTAAAGGAGGACTGTCCTACTGAACCTAGGTATCACCTAATAGGAATCCTGGCAGCCTATCAACGGGCAATAAAGAAAACTAAAAGTAGGAAAGAGAACCCAGAGAAAGCACCACAACCCAGGCATCAGAAAGAGACTCAGCTGCTGCAATTATACAAGCTGTGCAGCCCCAGTGCGCCCAAACCAGCAACAACCACTCCTTACCCAGGGCCAAATGAAAGCACCGAGACCTAAGCTGACACAAGGGCAAAGCAGAAGTTAAGCAACCGCTACCTCTATGGGAGTGGGAACCCAAAGACTCCAGGGAAGAGAACCCTGATGCCAAGGGGTATACACACAGGGCGCTTAGGGAAGGAAGCCCTAAGTGCATGCAGCCCTTGATACCAACTACTGGCCACTGCACCAACACAGTAGGAACCATCGCTTGGGTCAAAGGCCTGTCAGAGAACCGAGACCAGAGTAGACATCCACCATTTAGCTTCAAACATATCTCATTGAATATGACCGCATATTCTGTATTTACTATTTTCTGATTTCGGGCTTCTATCCCTCATTTAGCTTCAGTTGACAAAGTACGGTCTGGCTGTCAGCTCGGTGGGCCGGGATCCCCTTCTCCCCCTCAGGGGGCGGGGCGCAAACAAGCGGCACTGTGTGATGGTGCGTTGCTTGTTAGCTTGTTTTCCTTTGGGAGTTTCTAGTGTCTGTTCGGTCTCGGGTTGCAATTTTTTTTACCAGGAGGGGTCTGTTTTGGAGCGCCTACCTTTCTGGGTGCTCAATCAACCCTGGTCGATGACAGACATAAATACTTTCATGCATGAGAGTTTCATAGGCCAATCCTTCCTACACCTTTCTGAGGGGACCATGTTCTGGCTAGTGATCCCGGTAGGCATGACAATTCCATATGGATTGAAGCGCCATACTAATATTAGCTAATATCAGTCCAATAGTTCCTGGGCTCTACACAGAAAATGGCATTTCATTACATTCAACACTAGTTTTTTTTTAATATTTTATAAATTGTGCACAGTGTTGATTCAGAGCTGAGAGAATTGTACACTCCAAGGGTAAGGAACCCTGTCTGATAATTTGACCTTTATCTTCAGATGGCTGAGAAGTGCTACTGGCTTGGCTTACGAGGAAATAGATCCAAATAATTCCCAGAAACCAATGTTATTGCTGTTTTGACTGACCAAGAACTTTTCTGCATATGAAAGAAATTTCAAAGAGTAACAGTTTGAAGTTGTTGTCTGTGCACATTTATTTTATTTACAACATAAGATGTGAACAGAGGTTTTTGGTTCATATTTTTTATTTGAATATTTCATATTAAAATTTTGAGCCTTAAGATTAAATTTACCAAATGAATTGTGGTAAGTAATTCAGGAAAGTACTACATTGATCCATAAATATTTTTAATTGTTAATTTTGTTTTATGTCAACATAAGTTGATTATAACATTAAATATTTTTTATTATTATTATTTACATGTTAAATTAACACTTTCGTCCGGGGATGACGCATTGCTGCGTCATCCGTTTAATGTTGGTAATCTCGGTGATGACGCAATGCTGCGTCGTCCACTAAAATAATTGCCAAAAATCAGGTTTTTATCCGATTTTTTGGGGACTGTTTAGTAACTGTCAACAAGGCGAATGCAATCTGTGACTACAATACAAACATGAAAGGTGTTGATCACTTTGACCAAATGATCAAATATTATCACTTCATAAGGAAACTCACAAATGGACGAAGAAAATGACCTTCTATTTTGTGCAAATGGCTATCTACAATGCTTATGTGATGTACAACTACTACACAAAAAATACTAAACTATAATACTAAATATACTAAAATACTAAATACTAAACATTTGTGGGCAGGAATTGGGAGTGTAGCTGGAAGGCGTCTGGGCGCTCACTCGCGGTTAACGCGTGGCCCGTCTTCAACTCGTCGGCGGGTGGAGCGTGACCAGGTTTTTTATTTTATATGCTAATGTTCCTCTAGAGAATTCTATTGCGAACCCATTGATACCAAAATGAAAGACCTAGGACGAAAATTGAGGTGACCAGAGTGAAAGAGTGAACACATTTTATCGCTTTTGCGCGCTCCTGGGTAACTCGTTCGCATTTTCTCTGTTTGCTGCGGGTAATTAGCCGGGCTTTTGGAGTTTATATGCATTAGTGCTGTAGAGAATTCTATTGCGAACACAATGATACCACATTTAATCTTGTAGGACGAGAATTGAGGTGACAAAGTTGAAGAGAGTATACACTTTTCAGAATTAACGCTCGCTCCCGTGAAACGCTGGGACCCAAATCGCATAGGTGAGGGGTGGCACGCTGGGTACGCTAAAGTGTTAAAAAATTTAGTCAAGCAATTTTCAAGAATAATTTGAGAGTGGATCTGGGGTCCAAGATGTTTAGGTATATTATTCAGGGTTGTAGAAAGAAATACAAAAATACTGTAGATGTGTATATTTTGGTTCTCTAATGAATAAGGTATTGCAATGTCAAGTTGTCCATTCAACAGCAGCAACGTTGTCCTTTCATCAGTGGCAAAGTTGTCCATTCAACAGCGGCAAAGTTGTCCCCATTCAACAGCAGCAAAGTTGTTCATTCAACATCAACAAAGTTGTCCCCATTTAACAGCGGCAAAGTTGTCCCCATTCAACAGCAGCAGAGTTGTCCCCATTCAACAGCAGCAAAGTTGTCCCAATTCAACAGCAGCAAAGTTGTTCATTCAACATCAACAAAGTTGTCCCCATCAACAGTGGCAAAGTTGTCCCCATTCAACAGCAGCAAAGTTGTCCAATGTGTAACCATTGAAAAAGAAAAATGTGAGTTGAAATGATGCTCTGCAAAACAGTTATTGACTAACTGGAGACAAAAGTTGTGTAGACTAGTATGACGGTCACAATGTTCCGTAACATAGCACGTCATTTCTGTCTGTCACTATTTTGAGTTATATTCACTCCTCATTTTCAGAATAATGTGATCAAAGCAGTTTCCTTAATGTTACAGATAATTGATACTTGATTGTAGGGCAGAAGTTACTTGAATATTACATTTGTGAGGATCTAAATATTTGGCAGAATGAATGTCCCCTCAAACCAAGACAGGATGGAGTTCTGAGAACATTTTACTTTTCATAAGTAGCTTCTTTTCCACAAATTAGCATGTCGTAGATTGCATGTAGTATCCTCATTTTATTGTTTGTTTTGAGGGGTCATAGAGTTTACAGTTGTATAATAAATGTATATAATTGTTTATAAAAGTATGTTTTCAAAGGTACTGTTTATATATCCCATAATTATTGTAATAAGTGATGGTAATTTGAAACAATTTCTGTATATACAGTAGTAAGATTGCATACTGGCGAGGGATCTGTCAGTGGCTTACCCGAGCTTAGCTCTGATACCACCGAGTCTTGACCCAACACACCACACCTCTAAAATTCTACTGTAGCCTACTGAAGACAAAACCAAAATCTGGCTCACTAGACATGGAAGGCATAGGGAGTACATAAAAGATCAGTCACAAAACTGGGATGCCAGTTTTGCACGTGTCTCGGCCGACCGGCTCCCTATATATATATGGTAATATATGGTAATTTAATTTTAGTACTGTTTTTGTTTATGCTTCATGATTGTGTTTAGGCCACCCACATTGTACATAACCAAGCATTCCATTTTGTTATGATTGTGTCAGCTTGCATAACCCTAAGCCCCACATTAAATATATTCTGAAATGCTGTGGGTTCCTTCTGCTATGAGCCGAGTCTTCTCAAGTCACACTGCTTCTGGGCAGCACACAAGATTTAACAAGCAAATTCAATATCTGAAGTAGAAAGCAAAATCACGACT
>NC_091239.1:16123484-16175984 GCF_040958095.1 Procambarus clarkii | reverse complement strand
ATCAGGAACCACAGTGGGCACTCTAGTAGGCAGGCACTCATGCTGGTAGTTCAGGAACCACAGTAGGCACTCTAGTAGGCAGGCACTCATGCTGGTAGTTCAGGAACCACAGTAGGCACTCATGCTGGTAGTTCAGGAACCACAGTGGGCACTCTAGTAGGCAGGCACTCATGCTGTAGTTCAGGAACCACAGTAGGCACTCATGCTGGTAGTTCAGGAACCACAGTAGGCACTCTAGTAGGCAGGCACTCATGCTGGTAGTTCAGGAACCACAGTAGGCACTCATGCTGGTAGTTCAGGAACCACAGTGGGCACTCTAGTAGGCAGGCACTCATGCTGTAGTTCAGGAACCACAGTAGGCACTCATGCTGGTAGTTCAGGAACCACAGTGGGCACTCTAGTAGGCAGACACTCATGCTGGTAGTTCAGGAGCCAGAGTGGGCACTCTAGTAGGCAGGCATTCATGCTGGTAGTTCAGGAGCCACAGTGGGCACTCATGCTGGTAGATCAGGAACCACAGTGGGCACTGTAGTAGGCAGGCACTCATGCTGGTAGTTCAGGAACCACAGTGGGCACTCTAGTAGGCAGGCACTCATGCTGGTAATTCATGAACCACAGTGGGCACTCTGGTAGGCAGGCACTCATGCTGGTAGTTCAGAAGATGCAGTAGGCACTCTAGTAAGCAGGCACTCATGCTGGTAGTTCAGGAGCCACAGCGGGCACTCTAGTAGGCAGGCACTCATGCTGGTAGTTCAGGAACTACAGTAGGCACTCATGCTGGTAGTTCAGGAGCCAGAGTGGGCACTCTAGTAGGCAGACACTCATGTTGGTAGTTCAGGAACCACAGTAGGCACTCATGCTGGTAGTTCAGGAACCACAGTAGGCACTCATGCTGGTAGTTCAGGAACCACAGTGGGCACTCTAGTAGGCAGGCACTCATGCTGTAGTTCAGGAACCACAGTAGGCACTCATGCTGGTAGTTCAGGAACCACAGTGGGCACTCTAGTAGGCAGGCACTCATGCTGTAGTTCAGGAACCACAGTAGGCACTCGTGCTGGCAGTTCAGGAGCCACAGTAGGCACTCATGCTGGTAGTTCAAGAACCACAGTGGGCACTCTGGTAGGCAGGCACTCATGCTGGTAGTTCAGGAACCACAGTAGGCACTCATGCTGCTAGTTCAGGAACCACAGTGGGCACTCTGGTAGGCAGGCACTCATGCTGGTAGTTCAGGAGCCACAGTGGGCACTCTAGTAGGCAGGCACTCATGCTGGTAGTTCAGGAACCACTGTGGGCATCTAGTAGGCAGGCACTCATGCTGGTAGTTCAGGAACCACAGTGGGCACTCTAGTAGGCAGGCACTCATGCTGGTAGTTCAGGAGCC
Organism: Procambarus clarkii; assembly: GCF_040958095.1. NCBI lineage: Eukaryota > Metazoa > Arthropoda > Malacostraca > Decapoda > Cambaridae > Procambarus > Procambarus clarkii. The sequence continues at coordinate 16,174,603 of NC_091239.1, read as the reverse complement.
ACAGTGGGCACTCTAGGCAGGCACTCATGCTGGTAGTTCAGGAACCACAGTAGGCACTCTAGTAGGCAGGCACTCATGCTGGTAGTTCAGGAACCACAGTGGGCATCTAGTAGGCTGGCACTCATGCTGGTAGTTCAGGAACCACAGTAGGCACTCTAGTAGGCAGGCACTCATGCTGGTAGTTCAGGAACCACAGTGGGCATCTAATAGGCAGGCACTCATGCTGGTAGTTCAGGAACCACAGTAGGCACTCTAGTAGGCAGGCACTCATGCTGGTAGTTCAGGAGCCACAGTAGGCACTCATGCTGGTAGTTCAGGAGCCACAGTGGGCACTCTAGGCAGGCACTCATGCTGGTAGTTCAGGAACCACAGTAGGCACTCTAGTAGGCAGGCACTCATGCTGGTAGTTCAGGAGCCACAGTGGGCACTCTAGTAGGCAGGCACTCATGCTGGTGTTTCAGAAACCACAGTGGGCACTCTAGGCAGGCACTCATGCTGGTAGTTCAAGAGCCACAGTAGGCACTCATGCTGGTAGTTCAGGAACCACAGTGGGCACTCTAGGCAGGCACTCATGCTGGTAATTCAGGAGCCACATTAGGCACTCTAGTAGGCAGGCACTCATGCTGGTAGTTCAGGAACCACAGTGGGCACTTTGGTAGGCAGGCACTCATGCTGGTAGTTCAGGAACCACAGTAGGCACTCTAGTAGGCAGGCACTCATGCTGGTAGTTCAGGAACCACAGTGGGCATCTAGTAGGCTGGCACTCATGCTGGTAGTTCAGGAACCACAGTAGGCACTCTAGTAGGCAGGCACTCATGCTGGTAGTTCAGGAACCACAGTGGGCATCTAATAGGCAGGCACTCATGCTGGTAGTTCAGGAACCACAGTAGGCACTCTAGTAGGCAGGCACTCATGCTGGTAGTTCAGGAACCACAGTGGGCACTCATGCTGGTAGTTCAGGAACCACAGTGGGCATCTAGTAGGCAGGCACTCATGCTGGTAGTTCAGGAACCACAGTGGGCACTCATGCTGGTAGTTCAGGAACCACAGTGGGCACTCATGCTGGTAGTTCAGGAACCACAGTGGGCACTCATGCTGGTAGTTCAGGAACCACAGTGGGCACTCTAGTAGGCAGGCACTCATGCTGGTACTTCAGGAACCACAGTGGGCATCTAGTAGGCAGGCACTCATGCTGGTAGTTCAGGAACCACAGTGGGCACTGATGCTGGTAGTTCAGGAACCACTGTGGGCATCTAGTAGGCAGGCACTCATGCTGGTAGTTCAGGAGCCACTGTGGGCATCTAGTAGGCAGGCACTCATGCTGGTAGTTCAGGAACCACAGTAGGCACTCATGCTGGTAGTTCAGGAGCAACAGTAGGCACTCTAGTAGGCAGGCACTCATGCTGGTAGTTCAGGAACCACAGTGGGCACTCTGGTAGGCAGGCACTCATGCTGGTAGTTCAGGAGCCACAGTGGGCACTCTAGGCAGGCACTCATGCTGGTGGTTCAGGAGCCACAGTGGGCATCTAGTAGGCAGGCACTCATGCTGGTAGTTCAGGAACCACAGTGGGCACTCTAGTAGGCAGGCACTCATGCTGGTAGTTCAGGAACCACAGTGGGCACTCTAGTAGGCAGGCACTCATGCTGGTAGTTCAAGAGCCACAGTGGGCACTCTAGTAGGCAGGCACTCATGCTGGTAGTTCAGGAGCCACAGTGGGCACTCTAGTAGGCAGTCACTCATGCTGGTAGTTCAGGAGAGACAGTAGGCACTCTAGTAGGCAGGCACTCATGCTGGTAGTTCAGGAGACACAGTAGGCACTAGTAGGCAGGCACTCATGCTGGTAGTTCAAGAGCCACAGTGGGCACTCTAGTAGGCAGGCACTCATGCTGGTAGTTCAGGAGCCACAGTGGGCACTCTAGTAGGCAGGCACTCATGCTGGTAGTTCAGGAGCCACAGTGGGCACTCTAGTAGAAAGGTACTCTATGCTGGTAGTTAAGGAGCGATATTGGGCACATACATGTCTTAGAGAATGCTGCCCCATCATGGAGCCCCACCTGAAGAAGGATATAAGGAAACTGGTAAAGGTTCAGAAGTTTGCAATGAGGTTCGTCTCAGAGTTGCGAGGGATGGGGTATGCAGAGTGACTAAAGGAGCTGAACTTGATAACACTAATAAAAAGGAGGGAGAGGGGATGTATGATAGAAACATATAAAATACTTTGGTGGAATGACAGAGTGGAAATAGACGAATGTTCACACTGAATACCAACACGGGTGGAAGCTGGAAACTTAGATGAGTCATAGAGATGTTACTAGAAAGTCTTGTTTCGGCATGAGAGTAGTGGGAAAATGGAATGAACTAAAGAAGTAGGTTGTGTAAGCAAATTATATACAGAATTTTAAAACTAAATATGAACGGGATATAGGACAGGAGTCATTGCTTTAAACAACCAACAGCTAGAAAGGTGGGATCCAAGAGCTGATGCTCAATTCTGCAGGCACAAATAGGCTACTTAACATGTAGTTTAGTAGCCACACTGGGCATTCACATAGGGTAGTTCAGGAGCCAGAATGGCCACTAGCAGGCAGTCATGTCTGTAGTTTAGGGGCCACACTAGATGCAGGCAGGAACTCACTGGTAGTTCAGGAGTCATAATGGGCACTTGCTGATAATTTAGAATATATAAGTAGAAGCATTGCGGTGGAATCCTTTGATCTGAATGTTCTCGTAATCCATCCTGTCCTTTTGCTTTATTATGCTCACTAAATGGTAGGTCGTTTGACAGCATTATCCCCCCCCCCCCTCCCTTTCCAGCCCTTTGTCATCGTGAGGGGGCTTGGTAGATGGCTGCCGAGATGTGATGCTCATGGGACAGTCCTCTGTACTTTTGAAGTCTTATTCTCCTGCTGCCATCTTCACTAATTCTGCTGGTCACTTTTTTCTCTTCGTTATGTTTCATTCCCCCCCCCCCCTCCCTTCTCCTTTCTCATTGTCTTTCCTGCCGACCTTTTGTCAGTCTTGATTATTCTTTCGGCTATCTTCTGTTTTGACTCCCGGGTGTTTGGGGAAGCACATACACTCACCCTTAGAACTGTGGTACCCAATTTTGCGAGCGAGGGAACGCTTTTATTGTCAATCCTCACCTTTGTTGCTAAACCCGATCTCGACAGACTGATAGTACTTAAGGTGCCAATTGTGGGGCGCATACTCATGATGCACCCCTAGGGGGCCCAGCCTATCTCTTGTTAGGTGTCCTATCCTCTAATTGTGGCTCCATGGTGGGTATGGGGGCTCATTCGTGGATGAAATTACTACCTCCTTGTTCCTATACTGCTAAATGATCCTCTTATAACTTCCCAGGCTCGTGGGGTGGGCGACCAAGCCCTCGAGTTGGACTGTGTTGGAAGGCCGGGCTATGTAGCCCCCACTAAAGTGTGCCCAGACCAAGCTACTCCTTTGACCCTCCCGACTACTCCCCTCCACTGCCTTCCCACCTCTGTGGTAGGGTTGAGCCCCAAGCCCCCAGTGGTGACCACCTCATCACTGGAGCAGCTACTTTTCTCATTGTGGCAACTGCACCTTTTACTCACCTTGTTACTCTTACTCAACTGCAACTCTCACTGGGGGTGCTAGGCACCGACTCCACCACTGATGGCCTTGCAAGATCCCTTCCAGTGCTAATACATTCAACATTTTGTTTGGTCCTGCTACATGGACTAAATACTTTGATCTCAACCATCTGGACTCTACGCGTATTGATGATTTCTTTTTTCATAAACACCTCACTGATTCGGTGGATGCTTCTGTTACTTTTAACCCCACTTGTTTTGGTACATGTGTCATTGCTGCTGCTCCTCAGGATGCAGCTGCCCGCTTTGCCATATTGTCCAGCATTGGGGAGACCCTTGTTCGGGGTCTCCAAAAATGCCCGGATAAATGCCAATACGTATTGTCACTGTTATCCTCCCGCACCATGTTGCGACTGGTGTTAGGGACCTGAAAGACTGCCACGAGGATATTAAGCATATCCTTGAAGCCCAAGGCCATTCTGTCCTCTAGGTTGATGAGTTCACTAGACCCCCTCCCCCGTGGTCATCATCATCAGCCTCTTCACGTTGTGAAGATTGCTTTTCATAGTAGGACCTTTCCGCCTTCTATAATTCTTGCTGGTGCCCAATGCTCTGTTCAGGAGTACATTCCCTCTCCTAGACTTTGCAATAAGTGCTGGAAATTTAGGCAACGAGGAGTGCAGGGATGCTAAGCCCTGAAAACACCTCAAGGTATGGTGCCCTCAAATGTACACGTGAAGTGTGTCTATGCCCCATGTTTGGGAACTTGGGTCACTCTAAGTCGGAGTGCTCTTCTCCCCAGGCCCACTGCCTCAATTGCAGTGATGTTCACCCTACCTTCTCCTGGGCTTGTATAGACTACAAATTTGAGGAAGCCATCCTTAATTTGAAGCACCGCGATCTTTTGTCTTTTCCTGAGGCGAGACGCCAAGTCCGCTGTCTCTCCTCTTTCGCTAACATATCGTATTCTCGTGTGTTGTGTTCTATCTCTCCTCTCCCGTCCCTCCTCTCTGTCTCACAACTGTAAGTCAGAAACATAAACCTGGCTCCTCTCCTTCCTCCCCGGCTGGTAAGAAGGCATCGCTTTCTTCCCCCACCCTCTGACTCCAACTCTGTCACTGCGTCCCCTCCCATTTCGGTGGTCGAGCCCCCGGTCCCGGCTTTCGAAGTTTCTTTAGCCCTTGATTCTCTCAGTTGCTGCCTTTGCTGAGGTGTGCTTCCCTGTTTCTGCCCCCCACCCTTCCTTCCTCTGCTTCCCTTGCCCGCCCCTCTCCATTGCCTTTCTCCTCTCCGGACCCTGTCCGCCTGCCTCTGGTCCGTCCTCCCGCTTCCTTAACTCCATCATTCTTGCTCGATTTACCCATGTCCCCTAACCCTGATTTTACTGATCATGGTCCTGATCCTCTTTAGTATGCTGTGTTCTTCGTTGCCTTTGTTTCTTCATCGTTCTCTGTTACTGTTCTCTCTCCTTTTGACAATGTCTATTCTTCAATGGAATATTCATGGATTTTGTGCCAACTTCCATGAACTCCAACTACTGATAACACAGTTTTCACTGGTTTGTGTATGTCTCCAGGAGCCGATGCTTGATGTTCTTCCTGGTCACTTTCGTGGTTTTCCTTTCTCATCCCTCCCCCCCAGCTTTCACCGGGGCCCGTAACTCTACTGCTCTCTCCTTTCTCATCCCTCCCCCCCAGCTTTCACCGGGGCCCGTAACTCTACTGCTCTCTCCTTTCTCATCCCTCCCCCCCAGCTTTCACCGGGGCCCGTAACTCTACTGCTCTCTCCTTTCTCATCCCTCCCCCCCAGCTTTCACCGGGGCCCGTAACTCTACTGCTCTCTCCTTTCTCATCCCTCCCCCCCAGCTTTCACCGGGGCCCGTAACTCTACTGCTCTCTCCTTTCTCATCCCTCCCCCCCAGCTTTCACCGGGGCCCGTAACTCTACTGCTCTCTCCTTTCTCATCCCTCCCCCCCAGCTTTCACCGGGGCCCGTAACTCTACTGCTCTCTCCTTTCTCATCCCTCCCCCCCAGCTTTCACCGGGGCCCGTAACTCTACTGCTCTCTCCTTTCTCATCCCTCCCCCCCAGCTTTCACCGGGGCCCGTAACTCTACTGCTCTCTCCTTTCTCATCCCTCCCCCCCAGCTTTCACCGGGGCCCGTAACTCTACTGCTCTCTCCTTTCTCATCCCTCCCCCCCAGCTTTCACCGGGGCCCGTAACTCTACTGCTCTCTCCTTTCTCATCCCTCCCCCCCAGCTTTCACCGGGGCCCGTAACTCTACTGCTCTCTCCTTTCTCATCCCTCCCCCCCAGCTTTCACCGGGGCCCGTAACTCTACTGCTCTCTCCTTTCTCATCCCTCCCCCCCAGCTTTCACCGGGGCCCGTAACTCTACTGCTCTCTCCTTTCTCATCCCTCCCCCCCAGCTTTCACCGGGGCCCGTAACTCTACTGCTCTCTCCTTTCTCATCCCTCCCCCCCAGCTTTCACCGGGGCCCGTAACTCTACTGCTCTCTCCTTTCTCATCCCTCCCCCCCAGCTTTCACCGGGGCCCGTAACTCTACTGCTCTCTCCTTTCTCATCCCTCCCCCCCAGCTTTCACCGGGGCCCGTAACTCTACTGCTCTCTCCTTTCTCATCCCTCCCCCCCAGCTTTCACCGGGGCCCGTAACTCTACTGCTCTCTCCTTTCTCATCCCTCCCCCCCAGCTTTCACCGGGGCCCGTAACTCTACTGCTCTCTCCTTTCTCATCCCTCCCCCCCAGCTTTCACCGGGGCCCGTAACTCTACTGCTCTCTCCTTTCTCATCCCTCCCCCCAGCTTTCACCGGGGCCCGTAACTCTACTGCTCTCTCCTTTCTCATCCCTCCCCCCCAGCTTTCACCGGGGCCCGTAACTCTACTGCTCTCTCCTTTCTCATCCCTCCCCCCCAGCTTTCACCGGGGCCCGTAACTCTACTGCTCTCTCCTTTCTCATCCCTCCCCCCCAGCTTTCACCGGGGCCCGTAACTCTACTGCTCTCTCCTTTCTCATCCCTCCCCCCCAGCTTTCACCGGGGCCCGTAACTCTACTGCTCTCTCCTTTCTCATCCTTTCCCCCCAGCTTTCACCGGGGCCCGTAACTCTACTGCTCTCTCCTTTCTCATCCCTCCCCCCCAGCTTTCACCGGGGCCCGTAACTCTACTGCTCTCTTGATTCGTACTGATATTCCCTTCATCCCCCCTACTTTTTCAGTCGCCTCTCCAGTGTTCTGCAGTCTGTATCTTTGAGAGTAAATGGTATATGGTCTGTTCCATTTCTCTCCCCCCAAATGTCCCACTTTCTCTTCCTGATCTTAGGCACCTATTAGACTCCTTACCAGAGCCTGTGCTCCTGTTGGGTGATTTCAACTGTTGGCATACCCTCTGGAGTGATGCTCTGACAAACACCCGGGGGCCACCTTCTTGAACCGTTTGTCCTCTCTCTCCTTCCCTATCTCTTTTAAATTCTGGTGAATCCACTCATGTGGACTCATGTGCACACATACTCTCTCCTGTCTTGATTTTTCTTTCTGCTCATCATTTCTTTACTTAGATTTCACGTGGCGGGTTCATGGTGACCTCCATAAGTGACCATTTCCCCATCCTTGTCACCTTTTTCTCCTGTCGTCCTCTTTCCTTCCCTAGGTGGCAGTTTGCCAAGGCTGACTGAAACCTATTCACCCTACATGCTATTCTCTCCGACCTCTCCACTCTACCTCTCCCTCGAGCCCTCCTTTTTCATGACACCATATTTGACACTGCTTTCCGCTCTATTCCTCGCTCTACATCCCATGGCATGTGGAAGTGCGTTCCCTGGTGGAATGCAGACTGCTCAGCGGACAGCCTGGAAGAAACACTGACACCGGCAGGCGGCTGCTTCTTTTATTTTCTTTCGGAAGGCAAGTGCAGTCCCGTAGGACCATCCGTACGGCTTAATGTGAGAGTTAGAAATATTATGTCTCCACGATTATGTCCGATACTCCTTTGCCCCGGATCTGGTTGAAAATCCGCAAGATAGCGGGTAAGTTTGTTCCAGATGTCTCGCCAGTCCTTCACCTCCGTGGTACTACAGTACAGTATTGTGGAGGATTCAGTGGTGGTCACGACTGAACTAGGTTTTCGACTGTTAGCTCCGTTTCTCATCTTCCTCAGTCTTTTCTGAATCAGTAAGCCTGTTCTTGAATCATCTTCCCTAGACTTTCACACTCATCTCCAGCTTCCCTATAACAATCACTTCTCTCTCTCTCCCCGAATTTCAGTCTGCCCTAACCCTCTGTGGTTCTATGGCAGTGGGCTTGGATGACATTCATTATGAGATGCTTCGCCATCTCCCTCCATGCGTGTCTCAGTATTTACTAAATCTGTATAATCATATCTGGGAGACGACGTCAGTCCCTGAGGACTGGCTTCAGGCGGTGGTTCTTTCTATTCGGAAACCAGGGTCTCTAGGGACATCCCCTAAAGACTTCCGCCCTATTGCCCTCACGAGTGCGTTTGCAAACTCTTTGAGCGTATGGTCAATGTTCGTCTGATGTGGTTCTTGGAACACACTCACCACCTCTCCCCTTCTCAGTTTGGCTTTTGCAAGTGCTGCAGCAAAACTGATGTCTTGGTAAACTTGGAGGTCTATATTAGTACTGCTTTTGCTGCAAAGACCTCCATTGTCGCTGTCCTTTTTGACCTGGAAAAAGCTTATGACACCACCTGGAGATACCACCTTCTGTCCCAATTCCGTTCTTTTGGCCTTCTTGGTAATCTCCCCCTCTTCCTACAAAGCTTTCTCTCTAGTCATTCCTTTAGAGTGAGGCTTGAAACTGCTCTCTCTGCCTCTTTTCAGCAATACGAAGGTGTACCCCAAGGTAGTGTTCTGAGCACTACTCTTTTTCCTTGTTGCCATCAATGGTCTTCTTTCCTCCCATCCCTCTGGCATCTTCTCAGCACTCTATGTCGATGATCTTACCCTTTGCTGTCGGGTTGATGACCTGCCTTTCCTTCAACGATGGCTTCAACTTGCGATTGATGCCATTTAATCCTGAGCCACCAATCATGGCTTCAAGTTCTCTGCAACTAAGATTTGTGCTATGACTCTTACTCGGAAACAGGTCGTTCTCCGTTCCTCTTTGTCACTTTATGGTCATCCCCCTTATGTACAAAGATTCTGCTAAGCTTTAGCTTAATCTTTAACACTCGTTTGTCTTGGTCATCCCATATATCTTACCTCCGAGTTGAATGCTCTAAGGCCCTTAACCTCCTTAAGGCTTTGTCCCATACTTCTTGGGGAGCAGATAGGCACACGCTCCTCTCTTTACATTCCTTGTCATCCTGTCTTAACTCAATTATGGTTGCCCTGCTTACTCGTCTGCTTCTCTTTCTGCTCTTCGCTGTCTTGATGCTCTACACCATGCTAGGTTACGCCTCAGCTCTGGTGCCTTACGTTCAACTCCTACTCTAAGTCTGTATGTTGAAACCGGCGTCCTGTCTCGCTAGGACCGCCGTGATCCCTACCGTCTTTGCTACCTTGCATTGTCCTTACAACACCCTCACTCTCGCCTTTGTTATGCTTTGACTTTTCCCCCCTCCTGTGGTCCCTGTTTCCCCTTCACCACCTCCCTCTTTCTGTCCGGTTGTCTCGCCTACAAAATTCTCTTTCGGTTAATGTTTCCAATATTTCTCCTTGCGTTGTTCAATCCTTGCCCCCATGGAGGGTCCATCCCCCCCTTCTTAAATTTTGTAAAACCTTGACCCATGTGACTGAAGTTTTTACCCCCTCCTACAGTTCTGAAACGACTTTTCCTTGAACACTTTTCTTTACACTCCCACTCCATTCCCATCTACACCGATGGGTCTAAGTCTGCAGACTGTGTAGGCTACTCTGTTATTTTTCCTGACCACACCTGTATGTGTCGCCTGCCTACAGAGAACTTAGCATCTTCACAGCAGAACTTTATGCTATTCTGTATGCTCTTCGTCTCCTGCTTTCTTACTGTCAATCCTTCTTTGTTGTTGTAGTTGACTCTCACAGTGCCCTCATGGCTCTGGAGTCCTTTAATCCAGTCCATCCAGTGGTAGTCGAGATTAAACATTGTCTGTTTCTTATCTCCAGCAGATTTAAGACATTGAAGTTTTGCTGGGTTCCCAGCCATATTTGTGTGTCTTTAAATGAGCGTGCGGAACGTTGCTACTAAGAAAGCTATCTGCACTTGTCCCATCTCCCATAAAGGTATTCCTAATTCCGACCTTTCCCCCAGTTACTCGTTCCTCCATCCTTGCCCATTGGCAGGGTTGTTGGTCTTTTGTTACTGATAAATTGTGTGCTCTTAAGAGTACAGTAGTGTGTCCCCATGGCCTTCCTCCTATCACCATAACCGGCGGTGGGAAGTGGCTCTGGCGAGTTAGTGTATTGGCCATACATGCTTAACTCGCAGGCACTTAATGGAGCGCCACCCTGCTCCTTATTGTCCAAACTGCATTGTCCCTCTTATGGTCGTACATATCCTTGTTGAATGTCCTGACTTCCAGGACGCTCATGTGTCTTGCTTCCCAACCGTCCCTCGCGGTCACTTGTCCCTCGATAGAATCCTTGGTGAATCAGATACCTTTGATATCACTCACCTTATGCATTTCTGTTCTCATATTGGCATCCTTAGTAATATTTAGCACCCTATGATTATTCCGCACATTTGATGGTACTGTACTACATAGCTTCCCAGCTTGGTGCCTTCTTTTGATAATTACTTACTTGATAGCATTATTCACTGATCCTTTACATGTTATCTTCTTCAAGGATTGCGTCTTGTATCCTATTTTCCATTTACATTTATAATATTTTTCTATATCTGAGTACAATTTTTGTAATTTATCACAGTTGAAAATCATGTTAATTTCTGTCGTCCAGTGAAAGACTTTATTGATGTGTTTGTAGTTTTTAGTGTCATCTGCCGAGGTAATTTTAATTTTGAATGTGGTATCATCTGCAAAGGATGACATGAAGCTGTGATTCAGATTTTTTGTTCATGTCTGATATGAGAATGAGGAACGCCTACTTTGAGGTATAGAACGTTTTGCTGTTCCAGGACTTTATTTTGTTTAGTTTACTGTTGGTCTTTGCATGACATTTTTTAGGAAATTGAATATCCATTGCCACAATTTATCAGTTAATCCTTTGGACCTCATTTTATGGGTAGTGCAGAAGGCACTGTAGGAACACACACAGGTAGTTCATGAGCCACATTAGCCACTTGCTAGTTATTCAGAACCCACACTAAACACACACAGGTAGTTCAGGAGTTGTAGTGAACTAGTAGTTCAGAAGTTGTAGTGAACTAGTAGTTCAGGAGCCATACTGAGAACTTGCTGGTACAGTAGTTTAGGAACTATAGTATAGGTCATGAGCAATAATGGCCATTCAATAGTAGTTCAGGAGCCACAGTGGGCACCTAGTAGTAGTTCTAGAGCTACAGTGGTAGTTCAGGAGCCACAGTGGGCACCTAGTTGTAGTTCTAGAGCTACAGTGGTAGTTTGGGAGCCACAGTGAGCATTTTAACTGTCAGGGATGAATGTTAATTAGAAGAGGGTTAGATTCTGCTGGTAAATAAGTAATTCTGATACAGTATTCAGGACAATGAGAAGAGGGTGAGATATCAGGTAAATTAAAATCCTAGTTTACGTTTTGGTTGAAGAATTCAAATTTTAAGTAGTGACATGAAGTAAAAATTAACAAGGAATTAAAAATAGCAAAAACTATAATATATTGACAATGTATAGAAAATATCAATGTAATGAAATATTTTTCTGTGCGTAGCCCCTACGGCTCCTGGAGCGTGCCGGGCTGATATGTATGTACCTGTATTAGACCGTGGCATCAGTCAATGGAGTTCTTGCCTACCGGGGTCCACAAGCCAGAACCTGACTCGCTCAGAGAGGCATGAAGAGCAATGGCTTATGGAAACCCCCATGTATTTGGAAGCATTCCATGTCTGCCATCGACCGGGGTTTGGCACCCAGAAAGGTAGGCCTAACAAAACAAACCCCACATGGTAAAAATTCCTACCTAAAACTGAACAGGGAGGCAAAACTCCTAAACTAAAACAAGCAAACATCACTAACACCATTGTGCCGAATGCATTAGTGACCCCCACTCCACTGGGAAGGGAAGGGGGGACCCCCAGACCCCCCCCCTCCCTTGCTGGCTACTACTGTACAGCATTCAGTCCCTCGGCTGAAGTGGACTGTGGCGGTTGTCGACTCTGGCCTCTGACTCTTGCAGTTCTGTGACCTGTGGTGTATTCTGCTGTGTGTGTGGTGCAGGCCAGGAATAATTCATCAGTAATGGGGCTGCATGTGCTTAGGGCCACCTTCCCTAAGCGCCCTATAAGTACTGCCCCTTGCATCTAGGTGTTTCTTCCACAGGGTGTTTGGGAACCGCTTCCGTAGGGGTCTTTTGCTGCTCGGCAATTGGCCACCCTTGAGGCCAGCTGGGGTTTTTGTTGCCACTGTTTGGCCTTGGGTAGGAGGTGGTAGCATTGCTGGTAGGGGCCCAAGGTATTGCGCAGCTTGTCTCCCATTATACACAGCGGCGAGTTCTGTTTTTTCTGGGGACATTGTGCTTTCCTGGGGTTTTCTTTTTCTTTTTGTTTCTTTTGCCTGGTGGGGAGTTTGCCCCCTTGGTTTATCCACCCTTCTGTTGTATTGGTGGCCCTCTGCTAAGCCAACATACTTGTACATGTTGCAGGGATTCAAGATTTTTAGCAGTTCTCTTGGTAGTTTGGGCCAACCGGTTAGCAATTCCTTGCCCGGGCTTCCCTTAGCAGTCAGCCTAAGGGTCCCTGGAAAACCCCATTGGGCTCTTTGGACCTATGAATGCATCCTCTGGATTCCACCTCGCCGAGTGCAAGTTTGAAGGTTGCTCTGTCCCCTTATCTCAGGGTGACATTCATCAGTTTTGCCTTCTCATGCTGCCTGTGGGGTCAGTGACACCTTTGACCCAGAGTCTTGCTCCTTGCTTGTGCTCCAGATTATCCAATTTTCTGATGTTGATGTTCAGGTACAGGCAGCTTCGGCATTGCATGCTAGATATCGGTTACTGCAGTGTGCTAGGTTAGTAGCTCACCCTGATGCCCCAAGGCTGCCCTGCTTGGGTTATAGGCACCCTGGACTTGGGGGTTAGTCACTTCAACTTTGGTTTCATCTGTGTTCCCATGTCCTTCCCCAGTTTGTGTTGTTCATCCTGTTCCCCCCCCCCCCTCCACCCACCCCCCATTGCTCCTGGCTCCCAAACGTCTGAGAAAATCGGGGTTGGGGCCGGGCTTAGATAATAGTGAGACTTTGGCGGTTTCCGGGACTGCCCCATTCGTGTCAGTGATGGAGAGAGACATTCGAGCCTGCTCCTCCTGCCGATGCTTCCAGGTCTTACCAGCGGACCCCCTTCTTCTCAACCTTTTCCCTGAACTCTGCCTTTTTCTTTAGGGGCAGAAAGTGTGGAGGATGGCCTAGGTCCTGGCATGGAGGATCCCGGGGCTGGGGAGGGGTATTGTTTTTGGGGGGGGGGCTTGTGCTCCATTTGACCCCAGTTGGGTGTTGGCACCCTCGTCAGTGGGGCTTGTTGCAGGGGGAGGGGTTTTCGTACCCTACTTCTCTGTACAAATATGATTTGGGTTCGGCTCCTCCCCGGATTTCGTTCCGGGTTCCTTTGAGTTCTTTGGTTCTTTCCTTCCTTAGGTTTTCGGCTTCTTGAATCCTGCCTAGGGAGGTTCGGTATGCCATCGCTGCTTACCTCCTGCGAGACTCTGATTATGCCTTAGTGATGGATCTGTCTTCTTTTGAGTTAGGTTCAACATTCCCCTTTTGGGTGCGTTACGAGATACTGGAGTCTTCCTGGTTAGCAGACTGCCTTTCTTTTCATTGGAAATGTGGCAATGGGTTTTGTCAGACATGCACACTTGATTGGCAAGAGACTTCTACTGTGGTACAGATTTACCTGGGGGCGAGTTTGAGCTCCTGAAAGTGTGCTTGTTCATCCCCTGTGCTTCCTCGGGATGTTGGTGTTGTGCAGCTTCATGTGTAGGTTCCCTCACCTTTCCCTCCCCGTGCCCGTGGGCATTTGGCCTTGGTCTTGCATTTCTTTTTATTTTCTTCGCCTGTTTCTAGAGGGCTCCCGGGGTCACTCGGCAGTTGCTCGAAGCAGCTGTGCGAGAGTTTAAATTTTGCCGTGCTTGTTTACTCACCAGGTCGGATGTGGCTTCGGCGACTGTTCTGGTTCCTTCAGAGATTTGCCTTCCGCTGCTCTTGCGATCACTGGGTTCGGCCCCCAGGGGCTTTGCATCGGTTGCTGCTTTGCCGGCTTCCTCTTCGGGTTTTTCAGGGTTCAGTGCCTTAGCGCCTACCCGAGCCCTTGCTTGATGTGCTCATGGATGCCTCATCTCTTAGGTGGGGCTTTGTGACCAGTGCTCACCAGGCCAGTCAGGGGCAGTGGGCTCAGTCCTTCCATAGGGTTTACAGCACGGTGCTGGAGTTTGTGCTGGCTTGGCTGGCGCTTCAGAGGGTTCGGGTCACTCAGGGTTTGACGATCAGGCTCTATTCAGACTGTTCTCCGGTGGTTTATTAACTGAACTGCTGCAGTTCTCTTCGGTCTTTGGCTTTTTGGGGCAGGTCTCTTTGAGTGAGTTAGTTGCAGGATTCTCGAGGTTTGGCTCTCCGTGCAGTTCATGTCCGGGGAGTGTCCAATGTCCTGGCGAACGGCCTATATCGGTTCATTCTCCTGTCCCTGGAATGGATGGTTGATGCTGACTCCTTCAGTTGGCTCTGCCGGATGTACAGACTCCCGGACGTGGACTTCTTTGCATCGACGTGGCCCCGGCATCTTCCTGTGTATGTGGTAAACTTCCCTGGCTGCGAGGCCATCGCGCTAGATGCATTTCGGCAAGACTGGTCAAGGTGGGCTTACCTGTACCTCTTTTCCCCTGGTCCAGCTGCATCAGTCGTGATCCCTGGTAAGCAAGAACTCCATCGACTGATGCCACAATCTAACACTATCGCACCCTGTGGACTCGTAATGAGTCCATAATTTTTGTCTTGAGTCCGAGCGATGGACTCGTGCTTGCGTCCATCATTTTAAAATATATGTTAAAAATTTAAATTTTATCTGATCAATCTGCGAGTGGTTTCAAAATGAGCGCATTCAGATTGTGCACAATTTGATGCAATAATGATGATGTAGTCTGACAATCGAGGTCAGAACACTTGAATGATTATAAATACTTTTGTGGTCCAAATTTTAAAATATTTGTTAAAATTCCATTTATTGTGCTATTATTATGGGACTAGTTTTAAAATGTGTGCCTTTATATTGCGAACAATTTGATACCAAAATGAAAAACGTAACACGAAAATTGGTGTTGTCAAACTGAACGAGTATACACATTAGGTTGCGGTGTGCTAATTGGTGCTCGTTCACGAGTAACGGTTGGCCGACTTTAGCCTTTGCTGTGGGGAATCACGCCAGGCTTTTGGACATTATATGCATATACTCCTGTAGGGAATTCTATTCCGAACACAATGATACCAAAACAAACGACGTAGCACGAGAATTAAGGTGAGAAAACTGAAACAAGTACAGTATACACATTTTACTGATTTTGTGCGTTCACTGGGTAACTTTTGCCGACTTTAGGCTTTGCTGTGGGGAGTCATGCCAGGCTTTTGGACCTTATATGCATATTCTCCTGTAGGGAATTCTATTCCGAACACAATGATACCAAAACAAACGATGTAGCACGAGAATTAAGGTGAGAAAACTGAAACAAGTACAGTATACACATTTTACTGATTTTGTGCGCTCACTGGGTAACTTTTGCCGACTTTAGGCTTTGCTGTGGGGAGTCATGCCAGGCTTTTGGACCTTATATGCATATTCTCCTGTAGGGAATTCTATTCCGAACACAATGATACCAAAACGAACGACGTAGCACGAGAATTAAGGTGAGAAAACTGAAACGAGTATACACATTTCAGTGTGGCCGCACGCTCGCCCGCACCGCCAGGAGCATGATGTCGAAGTACAGTGGAATATATACTGTACAGTGGAACCTCGATTAACGAATTTAATCCGTTCCGGCACCGAGCTCATTACAGGCATACCTCAGTTTAAGAGTTTAATTGGTTCCTGGAGACGCCTCGTATTCCGAAAACTCGCATTCCGAAGCTAATTTCCCCATAAGAAATAAAGGGAAATGAATTAATCTGTTCCTGAATACCCCAAAAACCCCACATCAAACTAAATTTTTATACCTAATTCATCTAAATAAACCTACAAAACTATGTTCAAGTTATTACTTACCTTGCTGTTGAATGCTGTAGGCGTATGGAAGATGGTGAGGAGGTAGGAGGAAGAGAGGAGTTACTGTTTGGAAGGGGAGTCCCCTTCCATTATCACATCAGGCAGTGAGGACTTCACTGGTATGCACACACTGGCACATTTTGCCTGCATACCACTAGGACTTGCTTGTCTTACTAAGAATTTGTCTAAAGACACTTGTTTTTCCCTACATTTTAACACTTGTCTGTAGTAAGACATCACATTATCATTTAAAAGGTCAATGCAACGGCCTGCTACAGCTTTATCTGGGTGAGTTTTTTCAACAAAACTTTGCAGTTCTTCCCATACTTCACACATTTTCTTAATCAAGAAGGGACATCCTCTACTGCCTCTACTCACAGCTATTTTCTTAGGTTGAACCTTACCAATGGCTTTCTTGAGACCCATGGCAAGATATATAATGACAACTTTTATGCTCAAATGGCCAAAAAACCGATAAAAAACTGTAAATCCTTGTGAAGAATTCAGGTGGGATAGTCACTGGACACGAGACACTGGTAAACTGAGGCGCGATCGCCATGCCACCACGCACCAGTCGGCCTGTACACGTATCAACAAACTCGCGTCCCGAGGTAACCCTCGCCTTCCGAGACATATTTTTGGAGTAAATCCTGCTCGTCTTCCGAAAAACTCGCATACAGGGACACTCGCATTCCGAGGTACCACTGTATATGGAAAACGCTTGTCATATGAGACACTCGTCTTGCAAAACAACAACACTGTCATTGGAGGCATCCGAGAACCAGCGGGAACGCTAGGAAGCACCATTGGTTTGCTCGTCAATCGAGCGAAAGCCCGTCAATCGAGACATTTTCTGCGAGTGGCTCCTTTGTTACTCGAAATGCTCGTAACTGGAGTCGCTCATCACTCAAGGTTCTACTGTACATACATATCAGCCCGGTAAGCTCTGGGGAGCCTCTGGGGCTCGCCCAGAAAATGGTATTTCATTATATTCTATGTTGGTTTTCTGTTTATAATTTAAGTGTTTTTACGTAAGCATTTAAAGTGCATTATTTCTCTCTCTCAACTTTTCAGATCTGAAAATTAGGAGAGCTGGATACCGGTGAGAGAGGGCGGGGGTGTGACAGCCCAGACGCAGCCAGTCTAATGCTGAGCTGTGTTCACCCGAACCTTTTTGTTCTCTTCAAGAAACTATTTGGAGTAACCCCAGCTGGGGACTCAGAAGCTGACATGTACAATAATCTAAGTCCACAGTGGCCGTTTGTCAGGCAGAGACATCCCGCAAGTGCGCAAAGTGCCAACCAGAAAGTACGAGCAGAGAGAATAACTATAGAAGGTAATGTCTTAAGGTATGTAAAATGGGTGCAATTACTTGAGCGTGGGTGTATTCACTTAGTTGTATTCACCTAGTTGTGCTTGTGGGGGTTGAGCTATGGCTCTTTGGACCCACCTCTCAACTGTCAATCTACTGGTGTAGAGATTCCTGAGCTTCTCGAGCTCTGTCATATCTACATTTGAAACTGTGTATGGAGTCAGCCTCCACCACATCACTTCCTAGTGCATTCCACTTACTAACTACTCTGACACTGTAAAAGTTCTTTCTAACGTCTCTGTGGCTCATTTGGGTACAGTACTTAGTTTCCACCTGTGTTTTCTTGTACATGTACCACTCATGTTAAATAGTCCATCTTTGTCTACCCTAGTCTATTCACCTGAGAATTTTGTATGTGGTGATCATGTCTCCCCGAGCTCTTCTGTCTTTCAGCAACGTTAAGTGCCCTTCATGCAGCCTTTCCTCATAACTCATGCCTCTTAGTTCTGGAACCAGCCTAGTAGCATACCTCTGAACTTTTTCTAGCTTTGTCTTGTGCTTGACAAGATGTGGGCTCCATGCTGGGGCCGCATACTCCAGGATTGGCCTCACATATGTGGTATACAAGGTTCTGAAGGATTCCTTACACAGGTTTCTGAAGGCAGTTCTGATGTTAGTCAGCCTCGCATACACCACAGATGTTATTCTTTTGATGTGGGCTTCAGGAGACAGGTTTGGTGTGATATCAACTCCTAGATCTTTCTCTCTCTCCGTTTCATGAAGACTTCCTCTCCCATTCGGTATCCAGTGTCTGGCCTCCTATATCCTCTGCCTAGTTTCATCCCCTTACATTTACTTGGATTGAACTTTAGCAGCCATTTGTTGGACCATTCCTTCAGTTTGTCTAGGTCATCTTGTATCCTTATACTATCTTCTCTTAATCCTTCTCATAATTTTTGCATCATCAGCAAACATTAGGAGGAATGAGTCTATTTCCTCTGGAAGATCATTTACATATATCAGAAACAGTATAGGTCCAAGGACTGATCCTGTGGGACTCCACTGGTGATGCCTCGCCACTCAGAGACCTCACCCCTCACAGTGACTTGCTGTCTTCTGTTGTTTAGGTACACCCCTATCCAGTGGAGTAGCTTCCCTTTCACTCCCACCTGCATCTTCAGCTTGTGCACTAGTCTCTTATGTGGTACTGTGTCAAAGGCTTTTTGGCAATCCAAAAATATGCAATTTGCCCAGCCCCTCTCTATCTTGCCTGATTTTTGTTGCCTGGTTGTAGAATTCAATTGTGAAGGCATGATTTGTCATCCCTGAACCCATGCTGATGTTGTGTTACAAAGTTCTCACACACACACACACACACACACACACACACACACACACACACACACACACACACAAAGTTATGTGTGTGTAATTACTTAAGTGTAGTTACAGGACGAGAGCTATGCTCATGGTGTCCCGTTTTCCCAGCACTCTTTGTTATATAACACTTTGAAACTACTGACGGTTTTGGCCTCCACCACCACCTCACTTAGCTTGTTCCAACCATCTATCACTCTGTTTGCAAAAGAAAATTTTCTAATGTTTTTGCAGCACCTTTGTTTCCTTAGCTTGAGTCTGTGTCCTCTTGTTCTTGAAATTCTAGGTCTCAGGAATTCTTCCCTATCAATTTTATTGAGTCCTGTTACTATTTTGCACAGTGATCATATCGCCTCTTTTTCTTCTATCTCCTAATTTTGGCATATTTAACGCCTCTAACCTCTCCTCATAGCATTTGTCCTTCAGTTCTGGGAGCCACTTAGTGGCATGTCTTTGCATCTTTTCCAGTTTGTTGGTGTGTTTCTTAAGATATGGGCACCATACAACCTCTGCATATTCTAGATTTGACCTAACAAAAGTCGTGAACAATTTCTTTAGGATTTTGCTATCCATGTATTTAAAAGCAATTTGAAGTTAGAAAGCATAGCATAGGCTCCTCGCACAACGTTCTTTATGTGGTCCTCAGGTGATAGTTTTCTATCTAAAACCACCCCTAGATGTCTTTCTTTATCAGAAGTCTTTTAAAGATTTTCCACATAATTCATAGGTTGTGTGGGGTCTATTTCTCCTATTCTACATTCCATAACATGGCATTTATGCACATTAAATTCCATTTGCCAAGTAGTGCTCCATATGCTTATTTTGTCCAGGTCTTCTTGAAGGACATTGCAATCATCTAAGTTTCTTATCCTTCTTATTATCTTAGCATCATCAGCAAACATGTTCATATAATTTTGTATTCCATCTATCAGATCATTTTTGTAGACAATGAACATTACCGGTGCAATAACTGAACCCTGTGGTACTCCACTTGTGACATTTCTCCTGTCTGATACATTGCCTCTGATTACTGCCCTCATTTATCTATCAGAAAATTTTTCATCCATGTTAGAAGCTTACCTGTCACCCCTCCAATATACCCAGTTTCCAGAACAACCTCTTATGTGGAACTCTGTCAAAAGCATTTTTTGGGGTCCAGATAGATGCAGTCAACCCAACCATCTCTTTCCTGTAAAATCTCTGAGGCTCGATCATAGAAACTGAATAAATTTGTTACACAGGATCTTCCAGATCGAAAACCATACTGATGATATGATATTATATCGTTTGTCTCCAGGTGTTCTACCCATTTAGTTTTGATTATTTTTTCAAATATTTTGACAATTACACTTGTCAATGATATAGGTCTGTAATTGAGGGGGTCTTCCCTGCTGCCACTTTTGTAGATTGGAACTATGTTAACCTTTTTTTCACTCATCTGCTATGACTCCTGTATACAGGGATGCCTGAAAAATCTGGGGAAATGGAATGCTGAGCTCAGATGCACATTCTCTCAGAACCCATGGTGAAACTCCATATGGGACAATTGCTTTGTTCTTAGTTCCTTGAGTATATTTTCCACTTGCTCTGGGGATATTGTAGTCACATTATCGTCTATATCTGTCTTTATTCTGATATACAGACCTTTAACGTTACTTTGAATATATGCAAATTAATTACTCAATTGATGGGCTAGTGTGCAAGCCTTCACACTCCCTGAGCTAGTCATCAAGTAACTATAAAAAGGCATATATCTTCACTTTCACTTCAGTTATAGTTATGCCAAAGTATTAACATGCAGCTTATATTTCTGTCTTTATGATGACAGAAAACTTTGTTTATTATAATATCTAGATTAAATTAACATTGATCTTCGAAAGGTCGTAGTTCCCATTGATAAGGAGAGTGTCGGCCAAGAAACCTTGTTTAAAATATGAATATCTTTCCTCTCTAATAAGGTATAATCTCTGTGATGGATTCACAAAAACCATTTTATCTCTGCCTTTCTGATAACATCTACAGATAAAAGCTTTATTTGTGAATCTCTATTAATTAGTAGAGATTCAATATATCAGAGAGCGTGTAGGGTTTCGGTGTTCTATGAGCGAAAAGGACATGAGCAGTTTAAGTAGCGAATGCATACCAACGAATGACGTTAGTATCTATACAACAAAATTATTGTCCTGTGGAGTTGATTTAACTTAGACACATTTTTTAAATGAATATTAAATGTTTTGTGGCTATTTATGAAAGATATTATTATAAATATGCATTCTACTTGTTAATATCACCAATTAAATTTGTGACAATTTGAACAAAGAAGTGTGACGACTGGATCACTGTGTACAGAAGGATGATATGGCAGCAAACACACTCCAGGCGACAGTATATCTTGGATAAGTTGCTCCATAACATTGTCACTTGGACCGTCGACTTTCTATGGCATCACCTGCTGCATATTTACTTCTAACTTCGTTATGAAATTAGATTATTTCAGAGTAAAAATAAGTTTGATCATGGTTTGCATTCATCACCAACATTATAGTGAGTAAATATACCATATTTCTTCATTACTTATGTAATGCTAGCAGGATTTGGGTAGATTTGGGTGATTTTGGGTAATTCTACAGACCACCTCAGGGTACCTTAGAGTTGTTCACCATATGAGTCTATTTTCTTGTTTATTTCTTCAAATTCACCACTCTTCACTCTCCCATGCCTCATTATCTTTCACTAGTTCCTTGATGTGTGCCTCCTGTATCCTTACCTTATCAGTCAAGCTGGTAATTTCCTTACCTTGCTGGAAAATACTTCCTTTTAAATTACAAAACTCGATATTGAGACCTTCATTTGCTTGTTCTACAGTACAGTAATTGAATTACCTTTTCTTCATAATTCTTTAGCATGTTCTCCATAATCACTAACCTGTCAAGAAAACCTCCTTTCATTATATCTTGTGCTGAGAATCCTTCAAAACATACATTTGTTGGTGTGCTGCCCTCCCCTATGGTGGCAGCCATCTTTGTCGATGACATTCTGTAGTATTTGAAGAACAGTTTTTCTAGCCCAGAATTTTCATTCATTTACACTTATTTCTTGACTCTTAGTTTCTTTTCAAATTCTCTACACCTTCATGTATTATGGGACATGCACACACCACAATGGGACACGTGTGTGTGTGTGTGTGTGTGTATGCGTACATGCATGTGTATGTATGTACTGTACTGTATAAATTTTGTTATTACATTTGTAAAAATAAATATAAATAATTGTGCAAGATTGAATGCTGAGAAACTCTGTGTTATTTCTTACCAGATGGTTTTGTAGTACTTTTGATTCTACACTAGTTAAAGGTACTCTACCATTCTAGACAAAATTTCATAAAAAATTACCTGTTTTCTTTTCTGTACATAGGAGTTATATTTTCCATTTTTTGTGCATCGATTAACTTTTGATTTCAGAGTGAGACCTAGAAAATAACTAATAGTGGATAGCTGAGTTATCTTATGCATTCCTTCAATACAGTATAACCACTGTGCTGCTCGGGTTCCAAATATGGCAACCCCCTTCCCCCCCCCCCCCTGTGTGCAGGAAATAAATTCTTGGCCAGAAATTTTTGTTGTTTTTGAAAATGTTAAATACCCTTCCCTGATCATAGATATGTAAAAAAAAAAATCAAAATCGTACTTATTTTGGCCGCAATTGGGATCCGAAAAATGGCGTGTGACATCACGCTTTGATGGTCGCCCATGACATAGACTCCCGGAGTCAGTCACGTGCCAGCTTCAACATGTGCGAGTTGCCACAAATATTTTTTTGTTCATTTTTTGCGTACATTTCCAAATACATTTGTTTTGATTTTTCATGCCAATCCTATGTACTGTATAATGAACACATACACAATATTTGGCAATAAAACATCTGTACTGTCCCAAGACACTTGTGTTATATGCATCACAAATGTGCCCACATATATTGCTCATATATCCAATGTTTCATGTTCAATTATGTATATTTACAACACATTTAAACACTATATACTATCACACACTATATACATTCATCATCAACACACTCAGAACTCCACGAGTGTGAGCTGCCACACCCAGCCAGCCCTCCCTCACTCCTCCAACACTTTACTTGCCAACATTCCTCCTCCCACCATACTGTTATTGTTTTTATTACACTACATACGTTATGTATACGTATTTACATGTTTTATTCACCATAACTATGCAACTAAGCTGGTATCGTGTCCAAACAGCACAGTGGCCCCCATACACTGCATGACAAATCACACAGCAGGCGACAACACTACGAGTACGACGCCACCTCCCTCATCAAAGTGGCTCCTCCCAACATGCTCCTGTTGCTGTTATTACACTATGTACACACATTGTATATACCCATGTACATATGTGTTCACCATAACAAACCACTAAGCTAGTATGGTGAGCAAAACAAGGGTGGCTGCCCCACACAGTGACGCTACCTCGATTCCCTCCCTCCCTCGCCAAAATTCCTCCTCCCACAATACTACGCACAGCACTGATTATCACCACAATCCTGCTATTATCATAATCCTGGTCACTAAACCCTGTAAATGAATAATTGACCACAAGTTTATTTTGTAAAGGAACATAAGAAAATGCAGAATAGAACCAGTGAAGAGCAGAGGGGGCCATAGGCACAATCAGAGAAAACACTATAAACATCAGAGGTCCGCGGCTGTTCACCGTCCTCCCAGCGACTATAAGAAATATTGCCGGAACAATCGTGGACATCTTCAAGAGAAAACTAGACTGTTTTCTAATAGAACTTCCGGATCAACCGGGCTGTGGTGGGTATGTGGGCCTGCGGGCCGCTCCAAGCAACAACCTGGTGGACCAAACTCACAAGTCAAGCCTGGCCTCAGGCCGGGCTTGGGGAGTAGAAGAATTCCCAGAACCCCATCAAGCAGGTATCAAGCAAGTCGTTTGAAGATTCCTAGGTGGACAAAATAATGCTGTAGTGCTGTGGCTTGCGCTGTGAACATCGTGAACAGCATTGATTCACTGATATTTGAACATTGTATACAGTCATTATCACACTCAGGCTCTTCTGTAATACTATCATGGCTAAATAATACCAGTTATATATATATTTTGACATTATTAGGTGATGCTGTGGTCACAAGCTGAACAGCAGTGCTGTGAGCTCATGCTGCATGCACCAGCCTTGATTGCTCACTCAGTACTGAAGCTCACACACCCGAGAATGTTGCCCAGGATTTTTTTTAAAATGGAGTCTATTTACAAGAGCCCTGAGGAAGCTGATGTGAACCCCATGTTTTGAATCATGCATTATACCATAAGATCCCGGAG
This sequence comes from Procambarus clarkii, assembly GCF_040958095.1. Lineage (NCBI taxonomy): Eukaryota > Metazoa > Arthropoda > Malacostraca > Decapoda > Cambaridae > Procambarus > Procambarus clarkii. The sequence continues at coordinate 16,150,634 of NC_091239.1, read as the reverse complement.
GCGTGTTGAGCACCTGGAGGCGCGTTGCGCAGTTCTGTGGATAATACACACAGTGGCTCTTCTGCCTTGATTTTGACCATCCCTCTGATACTCATTGTAACCTACCAGAGGCTTGGACCTGAACCTTCCTTACTCTGAGGTGAAGAGACCCTTTACATTAGGTTTTCCCAAAATCAGGAAGTAACTCTTGCTTCAGAAGCTTCTGAGTGAAAGGGTTTGAAGTAATTATCCCTCAGTATAATAACTTGGCCTTGTCCAAATGGTATTACCCAGTTGATTGTATGCATTTGTGATCACTAGTATTTTTGTAGCATTAATTTTACTGTTACAGTCTCCACATTCTTGGAATCATTGTAAGCGATATCATAAGTGATCTTTTGCAAACTTGACCACTCCGTAATGAGTACCACTTCTCAGAAAGTATAGTGGATCATTATGCATTGCAGTATGGGACAGGTAAACCCCGATTATCTGGATCCCCCCAATCACAGTATACATATTCTCAAGTTAACCAGAATGGTAAAAAATCTTGTTAAAATCTTGTTAATTGGTCCAAGTGTGGCCTAATTAACAGAGCTATCTCACTATGATTTGGATGATGAGAATAATAGTGTGGAGATGATGAGAATGACTGTGGTAAGAAATACTATATATGTATACTTTGTAGACTTATTTATTAATTGGAAAATTCCTCAGTTATAGTGAAGAGGAAGAAGAGGAGAGGGTCGGAGTGTATGTTGGGGAGATGCCTGTATGTGCCGATCACAGCTATTTTGAGATTGAAATCCTTGAAATGGGTGTCCAAGGAGCCATATCCATAGGTAAGTAGTGTTGTTTTTATTTTAAATACAAGTGTGTACAGTATTCATAATTTTCTGTGGGGAGCCCCTCCGGCTCCCTTGAGCTATCGGACTGATATACGCTATATTAGTCTGGGGCTTCAGTCAATTGGAGTCCTGCCTACCGGGGACCATGAGCCATAACCGGTTCCCTCAGTGAGGCACAGGGAAACCATAGTTTAGCAGTTTCCGTGACGTAGTGGTATGACGCTCACCTTGCATTCCGCGAGCGCTTTTTCCTGGGTTCGTATCCTGGCCGGGGAGGATTTACTGGGCACAAATCCTTAACTGTAGCCTCTGTTTAACTCAACAGTAAAATGGGTACTTGGTTGTAACAACGATTCTTCGCAGGGGTCGTATTCCAGGGAACATGGGATTAAGGACTTGCCCGATATGCTATGCGTAATAGTGTCTGTACAAGAATGTAAGAACTGTTGTATATATAAATAAATAAAAAAATAGTGCCTCAGTTTCACATAGTGCTTCAGTGAGGCACTATGGAAACCCTGATGTGTTTGGGAGCATTCCGTGTCTGCCATCGACCGGGGTTAGGCATCCAGAAAGGTAGGCATAAGTAGGCTGTAGTAGGCTGATGCGCTTTGGCCTCAATTTCTTGGCAGAATTGGTGCCTTATTGATGTTTCCTGGGATGTGGTGGCCAGGAGTAACTTCAGTGTACTGGGGCTGCATGCGCTTAGGGCTGCCTTCCCTAAGCGCCCTGTAAGTACTATCCTTGGGTTCTAGGATTACTTTCCTAAGAGCCTTCGGGACTCCACTTTCATGGTTGTTCTTGCTGCTCAGTATTTACCCCACCTTTGGCTCCAGCTGGGTTTTTGTGGTCTTTGTTTGGCCTTGGGTAGAAAGCGATGTTTTTGCTGGTTGGGGAGCAAGATGCTGCATTGCACGTTTACCTATGCATCGACTGTGTTCCTGTTCCTTCTGGTGGCGTTGTGCTTTTGCAGGGTTTTTCTTTTATATTTTCCTTGCCTGGAGGGGGTCTACCTAGTTTGACTATTAGTCAACCTAGGGTATGTTGATGGCCCTCCTCTAGGCCTCTGTTATTGTACACATCCCAGGGGTTCAGTTTGTAACTCATTCCCCTCATTGTTTACATTCAGGTTTCACCGGATAAGCATCACCTTGCCTGGGGTTCCCGTAAATAAATCCCCCTTACGGGCCCTGGAAAACCCCCTTCCGGTCGCCGTCTTAGGCTGCGCAGGACTTGCACGCTCGTGGAGATTTAGCCTCAGTGTTGCACTTCTTTTCCCTTCTCGAGTTGTTTCCTGACTGGCTTGGGGAAGATGTTTAGGCGTTGAGTGCCGGGCCTTCATCTGGGGCACTGGCCTTGGTGGCTAAGGCATCTGCCACGCTGTTGAAGCTGTTTGCGCCGATTCTCAGGGAAGGGGGGTCTGTTCTTTGCCTCTCGCCTCGCATGATGCTAGGCCGTGCTTGCTCTCTCCTTGGAATCCGCTTGGGCTCTGGCTCTTAGGTTTTCATCCCCTTTCTGGGGAGAGCCCCTTCGGCTCCTCGGAGCTATCCAGGCTGATATGGATATATTAGACTTTGGCATCAGTCAATGTGAATGGAGTTCTAGGCCTACCGGGGACGATGAGCCAGAACTTGTTTCCCTCAGAGAGGCACGAGGAGCAATGACCTATAGAAACCCCCTGTGGTTGGAACCATTCTATGTCTGCCATCAATTGGGTCAGGCACCCATAAAGGTAAGCACCCCAAAACAAACCCCCCTATTTAGATTAAAATATTGCTACTTAAAGCCAAACTAGAAGACAGAACTCCCCAAATGAAAACTAGCAAACTAACATGACATCACTAAGTCACTGCGCCGCTTGTCTGTGCAACCCTATCCTCCCCTTGAGGGAGAAGGGGAAGTCCCAGACTATCACGCTGGCTATCCATCCTTCAGTTCTTGGCTGATGTGTTTGGCAACGGTAGTGTGACTCTGGCTCCTGTTTTTGTCCTCCGGCCCTGTGCCTTGTGGGGTGGTGGTGGCTTCCTGTTTCTTGGTGGTGGCGAGCCAGGAGTAATTTCACAAGTACTCGGGCTGCATGCCCCTAAGGTCTTCTTCCCTAGGTGCCCTGTAAGTACAATACTGCCCTTGGGGATTGGGGCCACCTTCCATAAGTCAGCTTCGGTTCTACCTCTGCTTGGTATTTTGCTGCTTGGTGATTGACCGCCCTAAGTGTGCTGGGGTATTTCATGCACCCTTGTTTGCCTTTGGGTATGGGTAGTTAGCACTGTTTGGGGCGCAGGGTACCGTGAAGCTAGTTGTCACCTCTCATAGCGGCCGGCTCTGTTTCGCCTGGGTATGTTGTCCTCTTACGGGATTTTTTTTTTCCTGGTGGGGGTCTGCCCCTTGATTTTGGTCTCAATATTGTGTCTTGGTGATCCCCCACTAGGCCCCTGTAAATGTACATGTCCCAGGGTGCAGCTTTAGCAGTTTGTTAGTATTCTTGGGCACCGGTTAGCAGTACCCTGCCTGGGCCTTCCCTGAGCGTGAGTTCCGTCTCAGGACCCTGGGAATCCCCCATGGGGGCACGTGGGTCCAATGGATGTGACCCCTGGGTTTTCCCCCTTGCCTTGAGCGAGTTTGAGGGTTGCTCAGTCCCCTAGTCTCCGAGTGACCTTTACCGTTCTTGCCTCCGTCAGGAAGCGAGAGAGTGGCTCTCCAGGGAGGCAGCGCCCTTTATATAATCCAGCGGTGATGACTCATCAAGTGTCAACGCAAGGTAGACCTCAGGTCAACTAACAAACTGCTAGTTTGTGGGTGGAAGAGCCTTTGTGTTGAGGCGCCCCACTGCTAGTTGAAGGCAGCTAACTGCTTGTTTGTGAAGGCAAACTACCGGTTAGCAGAGGCGCCCTGCTTGCCGCCGAGTCGTACCAGGCCGTGCCAGGCCCTGGGGGGTATGGAGAGGTGGCAGGACTGATGACTCATCTTGGCTGGTGTAGAGGTGGACTTCCAGTGCAGAGGCATTGAAGGTGAGGGGAAAAGGCAGTTCCACTGCGATGCAGGGGATTCATGTGACAAGTGTATGTTGTCATTAAATAACTTTCCTTTTGTAATACTGTAACTTGTTTATAGTCTACGAGTATGTTCTTTGAGGCTAGCTACATATAGGATTGCTTTGGTTACAATGCTTCTCTCTCTCTCTTCCTATGTGCATGTGCCTCCCCACCTGACAAAATTTGGAAGTGATAATGATAATGAATCAAGTCATTGTAGGCATCTACATAAAAAGGAATACTATACTATGTGATATTTTATTGAGAATGTGTTCAATAATAATCTTCTGATAAACTAATTTGCTCATACGTTATTGCTCAGGCGTGTGTTCCGCAAAGTACCCTCTACACAAGTTACCTGGATGGGCTGTAGATAGTATTGGATATCATGCTGATGATGGCAGGTAAGTGCTTAAGAACTTCTTGTAACTGTCTTTATCTCTTAGATATCATGGCTTTATCAGTCACATTATAATTATATTGAATTTAATGTTACATTATCTCTGCGGGAAAGCTGGTTTGCTTTGTACAGAAAATATATTTAACACCCTGATGGTCTCAGTTCTAGACAATTCAGGTTGGTCTATACTGTGTTTAATTTTGAAGCTCCTGCCCAAGATTAAATTGGCCTAAGCTACTCGTGGCCTATACTACTCTTGGCCTAGGGTACATCAGGCCTAGATTACTCTTGGCCTAGGCTACATCAGGCCTAGACTACTCTTGGCCTAGACTTCACCAGGCCTAGGCTACATCAGGCCTAGATTACTCTTGGCCTAGGCTACATCTGGCCTAGGCTACATCTGGCCTAGACTACACCAGGCCTAGACTACACCAGGCCTAGGCTACATCTGGCCTAGACTACACCAGGCCTAGGCTACACCAGGCCAAGGATACACATAGCTTAGGTTACATCTGGCCTAGGCTGCAGCTGCCCTAGGCTTTACCTGAGTCATTGTTGCTGAGACATCATATATGTTAGACTGTCATGTGTGCTTCAGTTACTGAGATGCACAAGAAAAGAGAAAAGGAGTGCTTTATTTGTTGTTAATAATTTTTCAGTGGAGAGCCCCTCCGGTACCTGGAGCTAGACCGGGTTGATGTGTATATATTTGACCGTGGCAATAGTCAATCAATGGAGTTCTAGACCTACCGGGGACCACGAGCCAGAACCTGGCCCCCTCAGAGGAATGAGGAGCAATGACCTATAGACACCCCTCATGTGGTTGGAAGCAGTCTATGTGTGCCATCTACCAGGTCAGGCAACCAGAAAGTTAGGAATCCCAAAACAAACTACAGCTGGTTAAACATTGCAAACCCAAAGCCAAACGAGGAAGCAGAACTCTCCAATTAGGAAACAAGCAAACAAGTATGATGTCACCACAGCTGCCACGCTGTTGTCCGCGCCAGATCTCAGATCCCAGATCTCCTGCGCCAACTACCCAACTCCTGTTCTGAGGCTGTTGTGTTAGGTAGCAGTCGAGCGACTCTGGCTCCAATCCCTGTGCCTTATGGCGTTATGTTGCGGTGTGGTGGTGTGTGAGCCAGGTTTTATTCCAGAAGTACTGGGGCTGCATGTGCCTAAGGTTCCCTTCCTTAGGTGCCCTGTAAGTACTGCCCTTGCAGTTTGGGGTTACCTTCCACAAACTGTTCGGGACTTTCTCCGCAGGGTTCTTTTGTTGCTCACCCATGGGATCAGCTGGGGGGTTTTCCTACCCCTGTTTGGCCTTGGGTAGGAGGTAGTATCATTACTGGCAGGGGTGCAAGGTACTGTGCAGTTGTCTTATAATATGCATAGCGGCCAGTTCTGTTCCTCCTTGAGACGTGCTTTTGCGGGTTGTTTCTTTTCTTTTGCCTGGTGTGGCTGTAGGACCACTTACATGATTTTGGTGGCTCTCCAGTAGGTCCCCGTGATTGCACACTTCGCAGGGGTTCAGCATTTTGTTTGTTTGTTTGGTAGTTCTGGGATAACCGGTTAGCAGTACCTTGCCTGAGCTTCCCTTAGCAGTCAGCCTAAGGGCCCTGGAAACCCCCAATGGGGCGCATTGGTCCAATGGATGTGTCCTCTGAGTTCCATCTCGCATCGTGCGAGTTTGAAGGTTGCTCTGTCCTCTTGTCTCAGGGTGACACGGTCTTCTCCTCCGCCACGCTGCCTGTTGGGTCAATGACATCTTTGACCCAGAGTCCTGCGAATGGTGTTCCTTGTTTGTACTCCAATTCACCCAGTCTACTGAGATTGATATTCGGGTGCAGGCAGCTTCAGCATTTCATGGGCGGATTAGGTTGCTGCAATGTGCTAGGTTGGTTGCCTTTCCAGATGTCCCGCTGCTGCCTCACTTTGGTTATAGGAACCCGGACTTGGGGGGGGGGGTGTTAGCTGCCTCGACTTTGGTTTCGTCAGCACCTTTTTGTCCTTCCCCTGCTATGGTTCATCCTGCTTCCCCTCCCGGCTCCCAAACGTCTGAGGGTTTCGGAGTCAGGGCAGGGCTTTCTTTGTGGTGAGACTCAGGTGACCTCGGGGACTGCCCCTTCCGAACAGTCATTTGACCCTGTTCCTCCTGCCGGGGCTTTTGGTTCGTGCCAGTGGGCTCCTTTCCCTGCTTTTCTGATGGACTCTGCTTTTTCTCCATAGGCAGAGGGTTTGGAGGACGACTCGGCCCTGAGTCCTGCCATGGAGGATCCATGGCAGGACTCAGGACAGGGGGAGGGGTTGACTTGGGAGGCTTGGGCCCCGTTTGACCCTGCTTGAGTGTTGGTACCCTCGGTGTGAAGCTTGTTGTTACAGGGGGAGGGGTTTTCCTATCCCCCTTCCCTGTATTAGTTTGATATGGGTTCAACTCCTCCCCCACATTCGATTCTGGGTTCCCTTGGGTTCTTCAGTTCCCTCCTTCCAGAGGTTTTCGGCTTCTCGCATCCTGCCGAGGGAGGTGCGGGAAGCCATTGTGGCTTACCTCCTGTGAACCAGATTACGCCTTGATAATGGATCCTTCTTCTTTTGAGTTTTGCTCCTCTTTTCCTTACTAGGTACATTATGAAATGCTGGAGTCTTCCTGGCTGGCAGACTGCCCTTTCTTTTCATTGAGGGGTGTGGCATGCGTTCTGTCGGACCCACATGCTTGAATGGCGGAAGTTGACTACAGTCGTTCAGGTTTACCTGGGGGCCGAGTTGGAGCACCTAAGTGTGTGCTTGTTCGCCCCTGTGCTTCCTCACCATATCAGCCAGATGCAGCTTCACGTACAGGTTCCCTCCCTTTCGGCATCCTTGGTGGCCGAGGATTTGTGTGGGCATTTTTCTTCGGTCTTGCTCTTTTTTTCTCTCATGGAGCTGTCTTCAGACTGGCTTAAGGAGAATGTGGAGGAGCTGGGCTCCAGGTCAGTGTCCAGTGCGCTTGCCTCAACAGCTCAGGCATCGGCTGCCTTATTGAAGTTGTTTGCGCCAATTCTGAAGGAAGCGGTGTCTCTGTTCTTTGCTTCTAGCCCAACCCGTTCTCCCACTTTTGTATAGTCAATATTGACTTATTAAATACGTGCATATGTGACATACTAAACATACAAGTTTACCTTGAAAAGCTTCATAGAAAACACCGACCTTACCTAACCTTCTTAGTATGTTAAGATAAGCATCTTATTGCTTCGTAATTACAATTATTACTTAACCTATTATAGGTATAGGTTAAGTAATAATTGTAATTACGAAGCAATAAGATGCTTATCTTAACATACTAAGAAGGTTAGGTAAGGTCGGTGTTTTCTATGAAGCTTTTCAAGGTAAACTAGTATGTTTAGTATGTCACATATGCACGTATTTAATAAGTCAATATTGGCTGTAAGAAAGTGCGAGAACGGGTTGTCTAGCCTCACGTGCTGACTGGTGGTGCTCTTCCACGTTTTGGAATCTGCTTGGTCCCTGGCTCTTCAATTTTCGTCTCCTTTTTGTTCATTGCTGTTTGCAGAGTCTGCGGTGTTGCATTTTCTGCAGGCGGCTTCGTTTAGTTGCCAGCCTATGTCGGACTTGTTGGTTCTTTGGGGGGGGGGAGGTCATGGGGGTCCTGCTCGAAAGGGTCGTGCCAGTGCTCAGGGTTCTTTTGGTCTTTGTAAGCCAGTGGTGCCAAATTCGGGGCGGCCCCTCCTGCGGAGCCGTCAATGTCTGGTCGGCACAGTGCTCGTTCTGAGCGTTGGTCGGGCTCTTGTAAGGGTCGTCGGTTCTTTCGTGGTTCGCCCCATTGACGGGGAAGGGGCTCGCGTTATTTGCTCATGCCTGGTCCCACGATTCGTGGGCATTTCAAGTCATTTTCTGTGGCCTGTGGTGGCATTGGGTGGCTCCTCCTCCTTCGGGGAGGGGTGGTGCGGAGCTGATGGGGCAGTCCTCTTCCTCTGCGCTCTGTCTGGTCATTCTGGAGTGGGTATTCTTGGGCATGGTCGAAACGACTGCGCCCCTCAGGTGGGTTTCTCACCTGTTTCCAGTTCCGAAGCGGGACTGTGCGGACCTGAGGTTCATTCTGGACTTGTCCCATCTGAACCCCTGAGTCTTTTGCCCCTCCTTTCTGATGACCTCTCTGTCCCAGGTTCAGGTGCTTTTGGAGCCGGGCTCTTGGATGGTGTCCCTGGAACTCCGGGACGAATATTAGCACGTCTCGATTCATCCGGGATTCAGGGACTGGCTCGGTTTTGTTGTGGGGCGGCTAGCTTACCACTTTCATTGCCTTCTGTTTGACTTGAATCTAGTGCCTCTCCTTTTTACACACCTTACCCAGGTCATGGTGACCTAGTTGTGTTTACTTAGTTGTGCTTGCGAGGGTTGAGCTCTGCTCTTTCAGCCCACCTCGCAACTGTCAATCAATGAACATTTTTTCCCTTCACACACACATACCCCCCACCCCCCTAGGAAGCAGTCTGTAGCAGCTGTCTAACTCCCAGGTATCTATTTACTGCAAGGTAACAGGGGCATCAGGGTGAAATATACTTTGTTTCTACCATCGCAGGGGATCGAACCCAGACCTTAGGATTACGAGCCCAGAGCGTTGTCCACTCAACCACAGGTCCCCAGGGACTGTGGAACTCTTGGACCGCTTCCTTGTCTTTCCCTCCAGTGGCATTGCTGTGGCTGCAGTCCCGCCTTTGGCTGTTTTTGGAGGGTACCTGGGTCACTCGTCATTGCTCGAGCAGCTGTGCGGGATTCTGAACTTTGCCATGCTGGTCTACCCATCGGGTCGGATCTGGCTTCGGCAGTTGTTCTGTTTCCTTCTGGGACATCCCTTCTGCTGCTCTCATGATCACTGGGTTTGGACCCCGGGGCCTTGCGTCAGCTGCTGCATCCCAGGCTTCCTCTTCGGGTTTTTCAGGGTTCAGTTCTGTGGCGTCTACCCGAGCTTTCGCTCGATGTGTTCACAGATGCGTCATATCTTGGCTGGGGATTTGTGACGAGTGCTCACCAGGCTGGCCAGGGTTGGTGGGGTCCGTCCTTCTGTTGGGCTCACAGCACAGTGTGGGAGTTCACTCTGGTGTGGTTTTCGCTTCAGAGGGTTCATGTCGCTCATGGATCGACAATTCGGCTCCATTCGGACTGCTCCCCGGTGGTTCATTGTCTTCCCCGATGGGGTTCGATGCGGTCCTTGGCCCTTTGGGGCTGGTCGCTTCAGGTGACTTGTCTGCTGAGCTCTCAGGGTTTGGCTCTCCTGGCGGTTCATATCCAGGGGGTGTCCAATGCCCTGGCGGAATTCCCCTGTCCATGAAATTGACTGTTGACGCTTCATTTCTTTGGCTCTGCCAGACGTTTGGACCACCAATGTGAAGAGGTGGATCTCTTCTCATCGACGTGGTTGAGGCGTCTCCCGGTTTATGTGGCGCCTTTCCTCGACTGCAAGGTCGTCAAGTTCCATGCCTTTCGACTGGACTGGTCGAGGTGTGGATACCTGTACCTCTTCTTCCCGGTTCGGTTGTTGCTCCAGGTCCTGGCTCGCTTGGAGACTTACTTGGGGAGAGTAGTCCTATTGGCCCCTTGGTGGCCTGCCCAGCCCAGCCCTGGTTTCAGGCCCTGTTTGCTCGGTGTCCGAATCTGCGATGTTTTTTGCGGCTCCGCCTCTTTCAGCAAATCGGTCCAGTCCAGTACGTGGCTAGTTTGATCTTCTCCACTCTTCGCATCTGGTCTTTTTGACATGGGTTTATCAATACTTGTATGGTGATCAGGTGGCTTCATTGATGGTGTCCCACCTGCGAGTCTTGTCTCGGCAGAAGTATGAAGTATTCTGGCATTCCTTTCGGCACGTCTTGACTTCCTAGGATGTCTTCGATTTCTGAATGGGTTGTTTTGTCCTTTCTCTCTTGGTTGTTTCAGGACCATCATCTTATGCTGAATACTGTCGCCTTGTATCGTGTGGCGCTGGTGGAGCCGCTTCAGCTTGTGTTCGGGGTGGATGTCAGTTCTGCTTCATTCCGCAAACTTTCATAGGCGTTGTTTCACCTCCGGCCTCCTCATGCGTTGCCTGAGCCATCCTGGTCATTGGACCAAGTGCTCTCTTTTCTCTCTTCTCCTTGGTTTGTGGTGGCCCCTTTGGTTCAGGACTATTCATCTAAGGCTCTTTTCTTGTTGGCATTGTCCTCTGGGGGGTTGGGTTGGGAAGCTTCATGCTCTCCTCCGGCACAGGGATTTCTGCTCTTTCTGTCCTGGTGGTCGTTTTGGTCATTTGCAGCCGTCTCCTTCTTTTCTGGTGAAGAATGAGACTGCTGCTTTCTGGAAGGGTCCTTGGGTTGTTGATGCCCTGTTGATTCGGCCGGGGGTGCATCATGTTTTGTGTCCAGTTGAGGTTCTTCGTCGTTTCTTGCATGCCACGGCCTCTGTGGCAGGGGATGCGCTGTGGGTTGATCCAGTTTTCCCTTTTCCTCTGTTTCAGGGCTCGGGTCTCTCAGGTCGTCCGCAGAATTATTTGGTCCGGCCAGCCTGCAGTCTATCCCCGTGCCCATGACGTTTGTAAGATCACGGCTTTGGTTGCTGATTTTGGTAATATGTCCTAGACTGACATTCGGGCACGGGGCTTTTGGAAGTCGAACAGGGTGCTGACTGCACGGTACTGCGATAATGTTCTGGGCCCTTTTCGGGCATGTGTAACCTTGGGTCGCAAGTTGCAGCCAGTTGTCTCGACTTTGAGTTAAGAAGTGAGTGGCGGCTGCCTCCTGGGTAAGTCCCTCTTTTCCTTTATCTTTGGTTAGGTAGCTCCGGGGAGCCGGAGGGGCTCTCTACAAAAAACAGTGTTGAATGTAATGAAACTCCATTTTCTGGGTGAAACCGGGAGGCTTCCTGGCAACCCTCCCACCCTCCGGTCGGCGGTTTTTCGCATTTTTTATATTCAGTCTCTGAACTGGGGTTGGGTAGCCAGCACGGGAGGTCTGGTCTGGGTCTTTTCCCTCCCGAGGAAGGGGAAGTTGCGCAGACAGCAGCGCGGCGGCTGTGGTAACATCATGCTTATTTGCTTGTTTTCTGATTGGGGAATTCTGCTTGCTTGTTCAGTTTTCAGTTTGCAATGTCTAGGCCTTCTAGGTAGGCCTAGAACTCCATCAATTGACTGTTGCCACGGTTTAATATATACAAACATCAGCCCAGTATATCTCTGGGGAGCCTCCAGGTCTCACCCAGAAAATGGTGTTTCATTACATTCAATGCTGGGTTTTTTTGTTTAACATTGTTCCTGCAGTTTGTTTTGTGTCATGTTTTTTCCTTATTATGGGCACTGAAGCTGTGTTATTTTTCAGGCTGTACCAAGCTCGCCCCAGAGGTGTTGTATTTGGGCCCAGGTGTGGTGCTGGTGATAGGATGGGGTGTGGTGTCAAGTATGACCAGTTATCACCAGAGAGTGATCCTTCATCCGTCCCAGTATTTTTTACAAAAAATGGAAAAGAGGTAAGTCATATTTTCTGAGGGGAGCCCCATTGACATCCTGGAGCTATTGGACTGATATTACCTATACAGTACAGTATTAGTCTGGGGCTTCAGTCATATGGAGTTCTTATGCCTACGGGGAATTGCGAGCCAGAGCCTGGTTTTCTCAGAGAGACGAAGGAAGCAATGGCCTATGAAAACTCCACACTTTGTGGGTATGTTTATGTCTGCCATCGACTGGGGTTAGGCACCCAGAAAGGTAGGTGCCCCAAAACAGACCCCAACTGGTAGAAAAGTACAACCCAAGACAAAACAAGAGCCCAAGAACTTCCTCCAAGAAAAATAAAGTTACAAGCAAATTATCATCAATTCGACGTGCCACTCTTTGGGTTGATGTTATCTACCCAAAAATTCATACATACATACATATGTATATTATGTATTCATGAGGGGCCTCCCCACTTCCCTCCCACCCCTTCCCACCAGTGTGTCGACAGTAGACCGCCAGTTCGTCAACTGAAGCTGGTTGGGGCTGAAGTCTACTCTGGCTGTCATTTCCTGTCTGGATTTTGCCACTAGTGGTTGTGCTCGATATATGTTGGGACATTGGCCAGAAGTGCTGGTACTTTGGCCTGCATGCACTTAGGGTTATCTTCCCTAGCCATGCTGTAAGTACATCTCTTGGGTCTCAGGGTTATCTTCCCTGGGGCTTTCAGGTTTTCACTCTCATAGGGGTTGCTGTTGCTTGACATCAGTCTCGCCCTTGGGGTCAGTGGTGGTCTTGGTGCTTTCGTTTCGCCCTGGGTAGGGAATGTTTGTAGCTGGTTGGGGTGCACAGTGCTGCTCAACTCGCATACAACCGACTGCCGTGGCTCACTCTCTAGCCTCCAATTGTTGTGGTGCAATTTCGGGGTTTCTTTTCATTCTTGGCTCTTTCAGGACTGACATCTTATGCCAAATACTGTTGTCTCTTATCGTGCAGTGTTGATGGAGCCGCTTCAGCTTGCGTTTGGAATGGATCTCATCTCCTCTCTCATCTTCATCTCCATTCCATAAGCTTTCTAGTGCATTTTCCACCTCCAGCATGCACATGCGCCCCCTGAGCCGTCCTGGTCTTTGGATCGTGTGCTCTCTTTTACCCCTCAGTTTGTTGTAGCCCCGTCGGTCCAAGATTGTTTTCATAAGGCTTTGTTTTTGTTGGCTTTGGTCTCTGGGGTCAGGTTGGTGAGCTTCATGCTCTCCTTTGGCTCAAGGGTTTCTGTTCTTTCAGTCCTGGTGGACGTTTTGTTTGTTTGCAGCCATCTCCTTCTTCTCTGGCGAAGAATGAGACAGCAGGCTTCCAGAGGAGTCCATGGGTTATTGATGCTTGGTTGGTCAGGCCAGGGGTGCATTGTGTCTTGAGTCTGGTTGCTGCTTTATGACATTACCTGGGTTGATCCAGTATCCCTTGTTTCCTGTTCCAGGGCTCGGGTCTCTCAGGTTGTCCGCAGGATTATCAAGTCTAGCCAGCCTGTGATCTACCCTCGTGCCCATGATGTTCAGAAGTTTGCGGCTCTTGCAGCTGTGTTTGGGAACATGTCTTGGGCTGACATTCGGGCATGGGGGTTTTGGCATTCGAACAGGGTCCTGCCCGCCCATTATCTTGTTAACGTTCTGGGCCCCTCAGCAGTCTTGTGAGGCCTTGGGCAGTTGGTTGCAGCCAGTTGTCCTGTTTTTGTCTTGAGGCATGCGGTGCTGTCGCCTCCCGGGAAAGTCCCTCTTTTACTTATTTTTGGGTATCTAGCTCCAGGGAGCCGACGGTCAATCAATTCATTGGTCAATCAAGACAGCATAAAAAAACAGCATTGAATGTAATGAAACACCATTTTCTGGGTGAGCCCTGGAGGCTCCCTGGCACCCTCCCTCCCTCCCTCCAGCCGGTGGATTTTGTTCCGTTTGATCAGTCTCTGAACTGGTGGTCTAGCGACCAGCTTGGTAAGGCGGGGGCTTCCCCCTCCCCTGCCCCCATCCAAGGGAGTGGGGGGAGTGCAAACAAGCGGAGCATCGGGTTGATGATGATTTGCTTGTTACCTTGTTTTTCTTGGGGGTGGAAGGAGTTCTTGGGCTTTGTTCTGTCCTGGATTGCACTTTTCAACCAGTTGGGGTCTGTTTTGGGATGCCTATCTTTCTGGGTGCCTAACCCCTGTCAATGGCAGACATGAATATACTCTCAAAGTGTGGAGTTTTCATAGGGCATTGCTCCCTTCATCTCTCTCAGGGAACCAGGTTCTGGTTCATGGTTCCTGATAGGCATAAGAACTCCATATGACTGAAGCCCCAGACTGATATAGCTAATATCACTCTGATGGCTCCAGGGAGTCTCAAAGACTCGCCCAGAAAATGATGTTTCTCCTTCGGTGGTTATAATAGGAGCTGCCTCGTATGGGCCAATAGGCCTGCTGCAGTTCTCATTACTACTATCCCCTACATCTGACTTTCCTCCTCAGCTCTCTCTTGCCTATTTAATGCCTGTCCCTACCTGTCCTCATCACAATCGACTTGAGAATGGTCCAGGACGGACTGAAACGTCGTCGTCCCTTCAATTTCTAGTGTGTGGTCTGGTCAACATGTTTCATTACATTCAACGCTGTTGTTTTTTTTTTATGCCATCTTTTTAAGCCATCTAGGGAGCCGGTCGGCCGAGCGGACAGCACACTGGACTTGTGATCCTGTGGTCCTGGGTTCGATCCCGGGCACCGGCGAGAAACAATGGGCAGAGTTTCTTTCACCCTATGCCCCTGTTACCTAGCAGTAAAATAGGTACCTGGGTGTTAGTCAGCTGTCACGGGCTGCTTCCTGGGGGTGGAGGCCTGGTCGAGGACCGGGCCGCGGGGACACTAAAGCCCCGAAATCATCTCGAGAAAACCTCAAGATAACCAAGATCTAGATTGACCAATAATTACAGCATTACTATTTCTCTATATGATAATTCCTCAGCCTCATGTCAATAAATTATATTATTATGACCAAGCCCTTGTCCAACAAGTTGCAAATCACATTGCGGAGTAGAAAAGTCGGCAACTTTCTGAGACGTTCAGCCGTATGCAGCGGGACCTGTTCACTTCAATTAAAATATGCCAAAGAATTGAATAGAAATAACAGAGGACACAGAAGATTAAAGAATCTGTAATAGATTTACTGTATTACTGCAAGATGGCAACTTGTTATTTTTAAACCAAAATGTTTGTTCAGGCAGTGTAATTATGGCCTATATTAGAAAATTTTTCCTTGTCTATTTTTCTATATTAAATTACGTTTTTTGAAGCTCTGAAATATATTTATTTTTGGATACTTTTAAAAAATTAAAGTCCTAAGAGGTAGTGTAGGATTGTCAAATTATATCCTAAAAGGGTTTAACGTAGCAATTCTGGATGGTGTCTTGTAAAAAAAGATAAAATATAATGAATATAATGTTTGGGTGAATAGACCTGCATTCCAAAGACATTATAACTGCAGCTGTGCAACAGATAACTCAATACATTAATACACTACAGTAATTCCTAATTCTGATTGTAGGTTGGTACAGTTATGGTACGTGTCCCACCGGGAGGCTTGTATCCTTGTGTGGGTCTGGCTGCTGCCGGAGATGCTGTTAGACTATCACCTCAGCTCCTGTGGCCTCCTGATGAAGATACACACATGTCTGTAGATTCTATGGAGGAAGAATGGCTTAGACTTCATGATATTAGACTAAATGGACAGGTGAGAAATTTTAAAATAATGTTTTATTCTTTGCATACTTAAATAGTAACTAGCAATATGAATTTACTATTTTCTTAAATAATTTATCTTTATTAAATGTAGACTAAGGCACCCGTTGGGCATTGCCTTCAGGTGTTATAACCTGTAAATACATCTCAAATGTTATTGCATATATTCCCATATCATTATCAATAATGGTATTGAATGATTTGTAAATCTTGTTGGGATGATATATGATGTTAACTATTGTGTATGTGGTAGATGTTGGAATACTGTGGCCGAGGCAAGAGTCTGGTGGATGTTGGCCTTGCTCAAGCCCGTGCTCCACTCAACACAACTTCACATTATTTTGAAATGGAAATTGTTGATCCAGGGCGTTCAGGTTACATCACCATTGGATTGACTAAGAAGGTATGTGTGGCCAAATGCTGTATTTTGCTTTGAGATTAATATTATTTCTAATGTTTATGTATTAACACCGCTTAACCTTAATATCATGCCGAGCTTCTGGGACCCATGCTGACCTTTCTGTAGTCAAGACCATAATCTGACTCTCTGAGGCGAGGAGAAATTGAGGATCGAAGCTCGATCATAAACTTAACACTTTGGCGTGCCCCGCTCGCCACCTTTCAACTGTGCGATTTGGGTCCCAGAGTTTCACGGGAGCGCTCATTAATTCTGAAAAGTGTATACTCTCTTCAACTTTGTCACCTTAATTCTCGTCCTACGAGATTAAATTTGGTATCATTGTGTTCGCAATAGAATTTTCTACAGCACTAAATGCATATAAACTCCAAAAGCCCAGCTAATTACCCGCAGCAAACAGAGAAAGTGCGAACGAGTTACCCAAGAGCGCGCAAAAGCGATAAAATGTGTTCACTCTTTTCACTCTGGTCACCTCAATTTCGTCTTTCATTTTGGTATCAATGGGTTCGCAATAGAATTCTCTAGAGGAACATTAGCATATAAAATAAAAAACCTGGTCACCCGCCACCCGCCGACGAGTTGAAGACGGGCCACGCGTTAACCGCGAGTGAGCGCCCAGACGCCTTCCAGCTACACTCCCAATTCCTGCCCACAAATGTTTAGTATTTAGTATTTTAGTATATGTAGTATTATAGTTTAGTATTTTTTGTGTAGTAGTTGTACATCACATAAGCATTGTAGATAGCCATTTGCACAAAATAGATGGTCATTTTCTTCTTCCATTTGTGAGTTTTCCTTATGAAGTGATAATATTTGATCATTTGGTCAAAGTGATCAACACCTTTCATGTTTGTATTGTAGTCACAGATTGCATTCGGCTTATCTTGAGGTTATCTTGAGATGATTTCGGGGCTTTTTAGTGTCCCCGCGGCCCGGTCCTCGACCAGGCCTCCACCCCCAGGAAGCAGCCCGTGACAGCTGACTAACACCCAGGTACCTATTTTACTGCTAGGTAACAGGGGCATAGGGTGAAAGAAACTTTGCCCATTGTTTCTCGCCGGCGCCTGGGATCGAACCCAGGACCACAGGATCACAAGTCCAGCGTGCTGTCCGCTCGGCCGACCGGCTCCCCTTGTTGACAGTTACCAAACAGTCCCCAAAAAATTGGATAAAAACCTGATTTTTGGCAATTATTTTAGTGGATGACGCAATGCTGCGTCATCCCCGAGATTACCGACAGTAAACGGATGACGCAATGCTGCGTCATGCCCGGACTAAAGTGTTAACACTTTCGCACTCCTGGCATGCGCACCGCAAACTTAGAGGTTTGCAAACTCGCCCGACGCTCGCCCGACGCTCGCCCGACATGCGGGCGAGCGCTCAGCGACACCGAAATGTGTATACTCGTTTAAGTTTTCTCACCTTAATTCTCATGCTACGTCGTTCGTTTTGGTATCATTGTGTTCGCAATTAAATTCCCTGCAGGGGTATATGCATATACTGTAATGTCCAAAAGCCCGGCGTTACTCTCCACAGCAAAGCCTAAAGTTACCCATGAACGAGCACCAATTTGCGCACAGCGGCCTAATGTGTATACTCGTTCAGTTTGATAACATCAATTTTTGTCTTACGTCTTTCATTTTGGTATCAAATTGTTCGCAATATAAAGGCGCGTATTTTAAAACTATTCCCATAATAATAGAGCAATAACTGGAATTTTAACAAATATTTTAAGTTTGGATGCTCATCATCACAAAATTATTTATATCTTTCCTGTGTTCTGACATAAATTTTCATGTTACATCTTTCATTTAGGTATCAAATTGTTCGCAATCAAAAGGCGAGCATTTTAAAACTAGTCCCATAATAATAGCACAATAATTAGAATTTTAACAAATATTTTAAAATTTTGCCAAAAATGTATTTATAATCTTTCAAGTGTTCTGACATAAAGTTTCATGTTACATCTTTCATTTTGGTGTCAAATTGTGTGCAATTTAAAGGCGCTCATTTTGAAACTATCCCAAAGTCGATCGGATAAAAAATGAATTTTATACAAATATTTTATTGTTAGACTCAAATAGTGTCACAAGATAGGACTCGGGAGAAAAATTGGTGACGCATTAAGTGTCATGAGATAGGAAGAGTTAAACTAGAGAATAAGCCTCATGTTGTTGAGGGTTATCACCCATATTTCTGGATAACCAATATGTCCATGGTTTACAAAGTGAAAACAAGCCATTCATGACTTGTTTTCCTGGAGCTCCAAGATTCTTATTGGCATGTCCCAATCCATCTTAGGTTCCCATCAGCACCCTTCTGATGCACACACTATTCCTGATGCAACCCATCAGGAATAGAGGGTGCACAGACATATTTCTTGTCTTGATTGGAACCAGTGGGAAACAATTTGTTTCCTTTGATTTGATGATGTCCATTTTGTCAAATTTGGAAAGTTTTGTGGGTCTCTTAAATTGATTAGTTCTGACGTAGAACAGTTCAGCCTTGAGCTCCTGTTGTCCCAACTTGTCTCCCTTCCCAGCCCTTAAACCGAAGAATGGCTGCATCTTGGGTTTCTCAGGCTAATTTTCTGTTATCAGGTGACAGAAGTCCTTCTCACCATAAATAGCATTTGTTGACCCGGCGGGCACTTCTAGTTGTTTATGGCACTCTGTCATTCTTCCTGTGTGTTCTTCTCCTGTACATATATTCTCATTTTTACTTTTATTGTGGAATTGCTTGGCATAGGGATAGTTAACTTCCTTTGATCAATTATGAATGAGGCATTTCTATTTAATAGTATTGTCCGGTCTTTTCAGGAGTATCCCAAAAATCGCCACCCAGGGTGGAACAGAGGAAGCATCGCCTATCATGCAGATGATGGGAGAGTCTTCACCGGGAGCACTGTGGGTTCTTTATTTGGACCTCGTTGCCACAAGGGAGACGTTATGGGATGTGGCATAATTTTTCCAAGAGATTACGTCTCCAATTATGATAGGTAAATAAATAGTTTGAAAAATTATATTTAAAGATTCATACTGTGTATTATTGAAAAATTATAATGCTTTACATGTTTTAGAATGTTTAAATTTACATTATGGTTAAAATATTTGCATTATATAATCATTCTTTTGCTTGGTCTTAAAAATTTTCTAATTTCTGTTAAATATATACAGTACATCTGTTTATTTCTGGGTTGCATACAGTATTTTATTCTGCTGTTCCCTGAGGTATGATATGCTATGTGATCTAGCCAGGGTCAGGAAATTGGGCTGCACAACACACTAATGTCACAAGAAACAAACATTTCAATCTATTCTTGTAGGGTAATTAAAAATACTAGAGATTCACTGGAGACTAATAAATCCATCCAAGAGGGACAGACAGAAGTTCATTCATGAAATTCAGAGCCTTTCTTATCCTCCTTCCCTCTTTGATAACACAAGTGACTGCTTAGGGAGTGTTGCTGTTAATTAGTTGGCCGACTTTCCCAGACAACACCTCCAGGCATTCACCCATGGACTACTTCAATTAATGTTTTTTTCATGGGTGAGAGGGTATCTTCTTCTTGAGGTTATCTTGAGATGATTTCGGGGCTTAGCATCCCTGCGGTCTGGTCCTCGACCAAGCCTCCTTTTTGTTACACATCCCCAGGAAACAGCCCGTAGCAGCTGTCTAACTCCCAGGTACCTATTTTCTACTAGGTGAACAGAGGCAGCAGGGTGAAAGAAACTCTGCCCCGTTTGTTTCCACCTCCGCCAGGGATTGAACCCAGAACCTTAGGACTACGAATCCCAAACGCTGTCCACTCAGCCGTCAGGTTCCTGTCCCGTATCCAGTGGGTACATCCCGTTGTCCAGACAAACTTGGTTTTTCAGCCAAGTTTGGCCCTACTGGTTTGGAAAGTAGGCCGGTCGCTGTAGTGTATGAAGTAATAGAGATGATAATATGATTTGCTTTGCTTGATTATGGCAGGGCTGAAGTGTGTAGGAAATTATTTTGTATTGATGAGTCTCACTTTGAATGTTTTATCTTTTGTTTTCAAATATATCTTGCACCTCAAGAGTAAGAAACTGGGTAATGATGATGATGATGACAGTGTTGACTTGCATTATTCTATACACTTGCTATGGTGTTATTGGTATGCTTGTTAGTCTATACACTTTAGGGCGCCTGACAGCTGGATGGACAGCGCTTCGGATTCGTAGTCCTGAGGTCCCGGATTCGATCCCGGTGGAGGCAGAGACAAATGAGGAAAATGTTTCTTTCACCCTGATGCCCCTGTTACCTAGCAGTAAATAGGTACCTGGGAGTTAGACAGCTGCTACAGGCTGCTTCCTGGGGGGGTGTAACAAAAAGGAGGCCTGGTCGAGGACCGGGCCGCGGAGACACTAAGCCCCGAAATCATCTCAAGATAACCTCAAGATGGTATACACTTCATAAACATTTACTACAAAAATCTTATACAAATGTTCCACAGTGAAGGCGGAAGCATGGAAGAAGAGAGCCCCGAGCCATTGGAATGCGATGACCTGTTAGAGCACATACTGCAGTATCAACAAGCTGCACTTCCACCACCTCTCTCACCACACTACCTTCACCGACACCACCACAACCACATCCTTGCCACTGACTCTGAGGAAGATGACGACGATGATGAAGAGGAGGAGGAGGAGGAGGAGGAAGATGACTCCATACAACCACCTCATCAACACCCTGTTGGTGGAAAAGTGCAGGTGTGAATTTATTATATTATCTCTGTAAGAAAGAAACCTTTAGGGTTCAGCTCCCTTTTCTTTTTCTAGGTATCTGCACGTGGATGCCATATGATTTTAACTCCCATGTGACCACTTTCAAACCTGTTATGGCATCAGGGGGATCATTACCTCTTGGCAGTATCTCATTAACCCTTGTATGGCGCCGGGCTATTTAGCATGTGTCACCCACAGGCGCATACAAAAAAATAAAAAATTATTTTTTCTTTTAAACCTGTTAATTTGTGTACACTGATCATGGGAAAAAATAAAAAAAAAACTCGTAAGTGGCATATATTGCCCGCTATAGGGTGGGGAAGTCTGGCAAAAAATAGGCGCTGACTCAGCGTGCGTCCCAGACGGTCTGTTGCTCTCCAGCTGTCAGGCCGGAGTTGCCACAAAGAGATAATTACCTAATTACAGTATTTCAATGTCTCTGATTGATTTTTCATAGTTTTTTGCTGTAATATTATTCAATAGTGTGTAGTATGATATATTTGTATAATAAAATGAGTGAATCATCGCTGTACTCAAAAATATGGTGTGCATATTGTTGATTCAATTATGTTCATCAAACAGTGAACAAATACTTTGTCGGTTATTACACTATATACACAGGTTATATTTGTATTAGTATTTGCATGTTTTGTTCACCATAACGAACCACTAAGTTGCAGTTATGAGTCAAAAAGTAACGAGGAGTGACCGCCACACACCAACCAGCCACTCGCTGCCACTCACTCCCTCAACACCTCACTCGCCCACATTCTCCTCCCACCATACTGTTTTTGCTTTTATTCACTATATACAGACTTTATATATAAGTATCTACATTCGTGTTCACCATAACGAACCACTAAGTTGGTATGCTGAGTGGCAGTGGCAGCCTGCCACTGGCTGCTACTTCCTCCCTCCTTCAAGTCACTTGACTCACCCACATTCTCCTCCCACAATACTGTTTTTGCTTTTATTCACTATGTACAGACGTTATATATAAGTATCTACATTCGTGTTCACCACAACGAACCACTAAGTTGGTATGCTGAGTGGCAGTGGCAGCCCGCCACTGGCTGCCACTCCCTCCCTCCCTCACCTCACCTGACTTGCCACTAAAGTATTCTCCTCCCACCGTACTGTTTTTGCTTTTATATACAGACGTTATATATAAGTATTTACATGTTTTGTTCACCATAACTGTATATCTAAGCTTGTATACTGAGTAAAGGCACAAAGACGTAGCTACTCACACAGTCAGCTGGTGGCGGCCGCCCTCAAGGCCAGACGCACTATTATTTCTCCTCCAACAATATTGTTTGTGGTGTTATTACGCTATATACACATTAAATATAAGTATCTACCTGTTTTAATTCACCATACCTGTACATATAACCTGTACAAGTAAGCTACGGCTGCCCAAAGACCGTAGTGGCCACCAGTAAACAACATGATAAGTCGTGCAGACGACGCACCTCCCTCACCAAAATGGCTCCCAACCTACTCCTCTTGCTGTTATTACACTCTATACACATGTTATATTTAAGTATCTACATTTGTGTTCACCATAGCGAACCACTAAGCTGGTATGGTGAGTGCAGTCAATAAAAGGTGGCCACACACAGTCAGAAGACGACGCCACCACCCTCCCTCCCACAGCATTACTCCTCCCTCCATGGAGCACAGTGCTAAATATCACCACAATCCTGCTATTATCAGAATCCTGGTCAGTTTTATCACAGTCAGGGGTCTTCTGTAATACTATCATTGCTAAATAATAGCATGATCATATATATTATGGCATTTGTAGGGGATGCTGTGGTCACAAGCTGAACAGCGGTGCTGTGAGCTCGTGCTGTGTGCGTCAGCCTTGGTGGCTTGCTCAATACTGAAGCTCTCACACCCAAGAATGTTGGCCTGGATATTTTTTCTAGGTGGCATCTGGCAACTATCGGTCGTGGCTGCACTATAGCTGCCCCTATCCCAGACGGGGCGTTTAAATTATAGCGCTAGACACGAAATCATATATATATGATGTGCGTGGTTTCGGTTTTGTCACTGAAATCATATATATATGATTTGCGCGGTTTAAGGGTTAAAATTTTATTTTTATTTAATAAAATCACTTATCTTTTAATTATTTTCCAGGTATTCTTTACACGAAATGGACAGATGATTGGTCGAAGAGAAGTCGCACTGCCTAAAGGTGGCTTCTTCCCAAGCATCAGTATGGGCAGCGTAAATGAGCGGGTCAGAGTTGACCTACGCCCCTTGACCGGCTAGATGTTATGTTAAAACCCGATACTTGTTATAAACCAATCTATTAATGACATGTAGCACCAATTTGTAATGCCATATCATGAATTCTTTCAAAATGCCTCATTTAGAATAATAATTATGTATTTGTGAAATATGATTAGTTAGGAACTGGCATTGAAAAAAAAAAAACATTCGTTGTGAAGAATATGTTACCATTTTGATGATAAGGCTGTATTATATTCAGTATGGAATGTACTTGCACTTTCTTTCTAATATGGTTGCTGATTTTATCTCTGTTGGCTTTGCTAGTCACCTTATACACCCATTATTGAGATGAAATTAAGTTATTTTAATGATAAAAGAAAGTAACAAACTAAGTACATTACTTATTAAATACATCATTTCCTAAAACACTTCAATTTTTTTCTTTAGTAATTCCAAAACGTTACCTGACTATTTGTAATGCAACTTAAAAAACCACAGATTTTTGACAATAATTAATAATCATAGTACTTCCATAGTTACACAGAACTTGAGCACAAGTGTTTTTACGTGTTGTGTGTTAGGCAGTACTACCCACCAAGTGTTTGTACATGCGTGTGTGTGTGTGTGTGTGTGTGTGTGTGTGTGAGTGTGTGTGTGTGTGTGTGTGTGTGTGTGTGTGTGTGTGTGTGTGTGTGTGTGTGTGTGTGTGTTAGGTAGTACTACTCACCAAGTGTTGGAACATGTTGTGTGTTAGGTAGTACTACCCACCAAGTGTTGGAACATGTTGTGTGTTAGGCAGTACTACCCACCATGTGTTTGTACATGCGTGTGTGTGTGTGTGTGTGTGTTAGGTAGTACTACCCACCAAGTGTTGGAATATGTTTTGTGTTAGGCAGTATAGCATGACAAATAATTTAACATACAAAGTTTGAAAATGTTGTGATGATAGAAATATAAACGTAAATATGTAAGTGTGCCTTCAGTACAGCTTACTTTTAAATCACGACCAACCTTTATATCTGTGTATATTTACGATGCCTCTCATAAGAAAGCCTCCAGGAGACACCTGTTTAACAATATCTTTCAAGCCTGCTATATACCCATTCCCTTCCAAGGTTTTTTCCAGTTGTAATCTTCATTTTCCCTTCCTAGGTATTAACTGTCTGCCCACTGTTAACACCACCTGCTTCACTCATGGAAACTTTCCATGTAATCCTCTTATCCATTTTCATAGTGTTCCCTTTCCCCTCTCATTCATCACTATCTTCAAATGACCAAGTCATGCATAGTGTTCCCCTCTCTCATTCATCACCATCTTGACATAACCAAGTTATTGCATAATGTTCCTTCCCACTTACTCTAAAATCTCATATTGTTGGGCATTTTTCTGCTATCTCTTATCTATATACTTCACTCTCGCTTATTTTGACATGCATTAACACTTGGATTCCATAAATACAATAAGCCTGCATGTTTGTGAAGCCATTGGTGGTTCTTTTGTGTGCCCTTTCATGAACTGCAGTGATGTATTGGTGGAGGCCACCTGCAGGTATTTTGCCATGCTAGGTTATAGGTTTGGACTAGTGTTCAAAGGTCATGCTTGTGATTTGTCTCCTTTTCCCCAAGTAGCCTGTTACACATTGCTAGTTGTCCTCCCTGCTATGCCACATGTATACTGAAGAAACATTGGGCAAGTGTATACAGTAATTACACTTTACATTCAACACTGTGTGTTTTTTCTTTGGGTGCATTCACATCTCTATGCTGTGGAAAATAAGTGCTCCACCAATAAGCGAATGATTTTGATCATTTGGGGATCAGTGCTTTTATCACTTGTCCAAGTTCCATATGAACATGTTGGCCATAGTTCATTGGGTTTTCCCTCTCCCCAACCTTTACCTCCAGGAAGACTATTGGTATGTGCCAAGTTACTTAAGGTTCGGGAATTTTCTGACATTATGCTCGGGAATCATCGAGCGTCTTCTCCACTGGTCCTGTGAAATATGTTGTTCTAAAGATTTCTAATTTATTGGTAGGAGAGAGAATAGTGCAATTTGGAGGGATTTGATTCTCATGAAGGCTTGATCCCTCTTTCCTGGTGTCTACCATTCTTTATGCTCGGTTATGTTGATTCGACACTACCTCAAGTCCTCCCATCACATTATGTCTGACTACTACTTCGTTATCTATCACACTGTCATTCCCTGAACTAAAGCTTGTGTACCTTGGCTCTTACACAGAATGGTTAAATTCAGTAAGCCATATGCTTACCTTTGATATTCACATATTTGATAATTATAATGCCTCCTCCTCGGCTACATCTTTTGTTGAGATCTGCCCAAGGCTTTTATACGACCAAGTCTTTGTAGGACCAACCAAGTCTTTGCAGATAGGTACTGTATTTACCAAAAATCCCTCTTCTGCATTGACAGTGCGTAGTGTTGAGCCGACTGTGTTCCCATTAGTTCTCAATCAGCTTCCAGTTAGCACATCACTTCTCTCAGGTGAGTCCCCTTGGTTTTATATTTAGTTTTCTATGAATATTTTTAAATTTGGTTCATGTGTACTGATTATATTTTGGGGAAGCCAATTGCAGTAACTTGGAAATATGGCTGTTGAGTACTTAAAAAAGTACCTTTCTGAGCTGTGCTATTTGGTTATTCCAAATAAGTCGTTTTCTTTCCCCTTGCTCTTGTTTCCAGCATGATTGTGTGTGCGGGAGGAAGACTGTAAGGTGCTGTAGGTCTGGGAACTGTGTTGTGACAGTGAGAGTGAGTGCCATCTGCGAGGTTGACTGGCAGGTAGTAGGCCGTTAGCTGGAGATCTTGTTTAATAATCGCATATGATTGTGTGATATTTTTTAAAATGTACATGTTAAGTCATTTCAGGCAGGGTTGAGCTTCTCTAACTAATTTAATGTAACAACCATGTTAACCATGTCATCTGCCTGACTGACTGTCATGGTTCTTGTCTAGCGGATATGGCCGCTCTTGCCGTACTAGGCAACTGAGTGGCTCGGATTGGAAAGTGCCTTTTATATTTACTCAATGTCATATTTTGACTTGAAGTATAAAGTTTACTTCCTCTTCCTGGCAACTTTTGTCATCTATCATGGTAACTTTAGCAGTTGTCTTTCATTACAACTTCCATGGCAATCTTTATGGCAGCCTTAATGGCATCCTTCATGGTTATCTTTATGGCATCATTCATGGCAATCTTCATGGTATTTTTCATGGTATTATTGATGGCACCCTTCATGGCAACCTTCATGGTATCATTCATGGCAACCTTCACGGTATCCTTTATGGCATCATTTATTGTAATTTTCACTGCATCTTTATTTTTAATGTTCATGGAATAATACATTTAGTACTCAGCCGTGTCTTATATTCCAGTTAATTTCAAGTCACTGAGTTCTCATTTTCTTATAGACCTTTTAAAATGTCTTCACGAATGTTTCTTCTCTTTCCAGTTAGTGCACGAAGCTGCTGCTGCTTTGTTAATTCACATCTCGGGTTTCCTTCTCTTTTTTGAGAGACTAAATTTTGTAATCTTAGTCTGTCATCACCAGTTTTATGAAGCATTAAATATTCTCAAGAATTATTTTGTGAAAGATTATAAAGAAAGTTTTCGTGATAAGCTACTTTAGCATTATGGAAATGGATAGAGAAGGATTACGAAAGATGACTGAAGACCGTACATTGTTGTTAGAAGTTGTACAAATTAGTGCAAGTTTGTAAAGCTGTGAGTAAGTGAAGGGAGTACTATGTTAGCTTGCATATATCTATCATTACAACACACTCCATTTGTTTACAGTGGCTGATAGCTTTTCAAGAGGCTATGATACACTTATACTGTAGTGCACCGGTTTCATATCACAGTCTAACTTGATGAAAAACAGTGATAGGTTATAGCAGTGTGTCTTTAGCTTGTACTGAGGGTTATTGTTTTAAACAGTTTCAAGACTATTTCATCATTCATATTGAAGCTCAAATGAATTAGCATGCCCCCCCCCTCCCCCCCTCACTAGGTTTGGTACTATCAAACCTTAAGCTAAACACACCAGGCCTTTGAGACTGCCAGAAGCAAAACATAATCTAGCTTACCCTACCAAGCAAGATAGATCATTGGAATCGCAGATTGGTCCAAAATTAGGAAAAAACAAACACCGGAAAGCATAGGTGCAACAAAACAACTGACTGCTTGCAGGAAATTAGGCACTCATAGTAGAGTTGGCTTCATTTTTGACTCGCAATCAGGGA